>NW_006442512.1:4857919-4866170 GCF_000325575.1 Pteropus alecto
GGGAGGCAGGCGCGGCGGCGCGCCCGGCCGAGTGGGAGCCGCCGACCCCCGGGTCCCAGGGAACGGGTCGGGGATGACAGCCCAGCGGTCGGGGTCAGCCCCGCCGCCGGGGACGCTGCTCTGGGTCGTCTCGTGGTGTCAGAACCGGCTTGTGACAGTCGTTGGTGCTCCGGTCCACAGCTTTGTAACCCCGCCAAGGCTCCCTCCTGGGGCTGGCGGCGAGGACCTGAGGGCTCTGGACGTGGGCATGCTCTGGAACCTAGGCGGAAGTCCTTTCTGGGCTATCCTCGACCTGTCCTCCCCAGGAGGAGCCTCTCCCTGCGTGAGCTCACCCAAAGACCCTCGGAAAAGCCCAGCCCAGCCTGGTCTTCAGCTCCGAGGCTGCGCCTCAACCCCAATCCACCCCCGTCCCCGTGGTCCCATCTAGCCCTCACTGCCCTGTCTGCTTATCAGTCCAAATGGCTTCCTCAGTCTCTGCTTGGGGGCAGGCCAGGCACGGCTGACACTTGCCGCTGGTGGATCCCAGGAGGACTGATTTCACGGTGTAGAGAGCTCTCTTGTCCTGATTTGGGATCACTTCAGGGCTTGCTGCCTGCATCCTCCCCTGCTTGGGGATTCCCATTTTCATCCAGCCTTCTCCATCTGACTTCTATTCTTGCATCATCATCTTGCTGCCTTGGCGTTGAGTTCCTGGGTGATGGGTAATCTGGAACGGGGTATGGCACAAGAAGCCACCTGTCTAACCTGGCCTCTGGGCCCTGGGACTCTGCACATGCTTTTAGCTGTCAGGACTCTGTGGAATTATTCTGTGGCAGGCATATATTTCCTTCATTGGAAGAAAACTCAAGGTCATAAGGAGACTGAGGCCAGAGCTGGCTGACCCCCATCACTGGCTGACCCTTTCCCAGTGGAAAGGGTATGGATTTAGGGACCCAAAGATTCAGGGCAGTTCAGTGGAGAAAGAGGTATTCGAGGAGGAAAATCTAGCCCGACAGTTTAAAGCAGGAAAGCTGGGCCACAGCAGATGAGACAGTAGATATATTAACACTTCATGTACTGTAAAGCTTGATTCATTCATTCAGCTCTGTGCAGAGTGTTGAAAACATATAAATAATGAATCCAGAGTCACTGGCATCTCACAGTCCTGAGAAGGCAGCCACCTAGTAGAATAATTTTAGAAATCATGTGTAATAGCCCCTAGTGATTTATCTTCTTGCCTTTTTTTTTTTTTTTCTTGCCCGTGACTGGCAAAAAGATGTCCCCTATCCTGGAGGCTAAGTTTTGAGACTGTACCATTAGCAGGGATTAAAGCTCTACTTATTTCTTGGGCCCGGAAAGACCCCTTATGAGATCTAGGAGAATATGATCCTCAGTTCTGGTAGGCCGCTTGCCCTCACCCCCAACTCTCTCCCTCCTTAGCCACCTTTCTCTCCCAGCGTCAGTGGCTCGAGTCTCATAGAGCATTCAGTGTGAAGCATTTCCTGCTGCCCACTGGCATAGAGTTGACCCCAGAAAATCCCTGGGGCTCTTCAGGGTAGTGGAGCCGACAGAGCCCAGCAGGCAAATATCCAGAGCACAAGGAGATGCAGCCAAGAACAAGATCCGCACTGTCCCCTGTTCGGGCCCATCCTGGCATGGGAGCAGCCACCACCCTGAGTGAGCACTTCTCGGCTCTCAAAGCCTGCAGAAGAAAGCCCAGGTTCCTAAATCTTCCTGGTGAGGCATGGCACCCACCCACATCATCCCCTCAGCTCATTGTTCCCTACCCTGCCAGTCCTAACAATTCTTACTCCCAGACAACCAACCCACTCTGGGTCCCTGAACACAAGGTGAAGTTTGTGTGTACATGCCTTTGCATTCACACTTCTAGGTCACTCTGACTGATTTCTAGTCAGCCTGAAAAGCTTCACTGCCTCTTCCTGACCACCCCATCCTTACCCCAAAGCTGGATTTGTTTCTTCTCTTTTGTGTTGCTGTAGCCCTGTCCATTTTATGCCTAGCACTTACCCACAATTATAATTCTAGAGTTCTCTCTCCCACACCAGAATATGAGCTCTGTGAATTTAGGGACCATGTTTGCCCCGTTCTCATTGTATCCTCAGCACCTGGCACATAGTCGGTGCTCTATAAATATTCGTTGAATGGATACACGTCTCTGTCATCACACTCATTCCAAGGAGTTGAAATACTTGTGTGTTTCTCCTCCACTAGAGAGTGAGATCCTTGAAGGCAGTGACCTTGCCTGAATCTTCTCCATATCACCAGTACCTAGCCCAATATCTGGCTTATACCCGAGGGACAAGGGATAAATGGAAATAAGGAAACATCTTTATAACCTCCAAATGTTCATTAGTTTTCTCCTCACATCTTGTTCACTAAAAAGATGTCTTTCTTTTAATCTTTTATTTTTTTAACATAAAAATTTTAAACATAAAATGTGATAGAGTAGTACTGTGAGCATTCATATATGTATCCATCATTGAGACTTAACAAATGTCAATATTTTCCCATATTTGTTTGGACATATAGTGTGTATGGTTTTCCCTGAACCATTTGAGAATACCTTGTATAAGACTTATACCATAAGTACTTTATTTTGTAGTGTTTTATTGATGATGACATTCTCCTGTAAAATCATAACACTATTATTGCAACTAAGAAAATTAACTAATTCTCTAATATAATTCCTAAAGTCATCTAATAGCCAAGTTCCATATTTAGGTTTCCTGAAATTGTCCCATTTTGTGTTTTATAGCTGTTTCTTTTTCCCCTTAAACCAGAATCCAATCCAGGTCAAGGTGCTTATTATGTTTCTTTAGAATTTTAAAATCTAGAACATTACTTTTTTTAAAAAAAAATATTTGCTATCTCAGAACTAAGAGGCCAGATGTCTTGATTGTCTCACAGTTTGAATTGGTCTAGTAATGTTCTCGTTGTCCATTTTAACTTGCTCCTTTGTACCAGGTATTTCCTATAAACTGGAATTTATTACTAAAGGCTCGATTAGACTCAGATTAAACATTTTGTCAAGAATACTTCCTAGGCAATGCCATGGACTTTTCATTGCATCACCTTAGGCAGCATCCACCATTAGTGATGCTAAATTTGACTTCTTGGTTAAGGCTATCTCTCTATTGCGATTAACAAGTAATATGTGTGGGCTTGTGAATATTCTTTCACCAATGACCTTTCGCCTAGTGTTTTTATCATCTGCTGATGATCCTTGCTTGAATCAATTCACTGGAGATTACAAATTGGTGATTTTGTAATTTTATCATTCTTTGAACATTTATGAGTTGTCACTCTTCTGTAAAAGAGCTTTGTAGAGTTTTCACTAAAGAAGCAAGCAGACATGGTTAATTATTTCCCCTTTCTTTGAGCAGTTCCTTGCTTTCTGATACTAGATATTCTAGGCTTAATTTGTATATCTCCTACTCTAGTCATGAGATCCTGCCATTTCCACAGAAATCCCTGGTTTTTTTTTTCAAATACTAGTGGGAATGTATTTAGAAATGAAGAGTTAGAATTAAGAGTGTTAATCTCTATTGGGACATGATTGCTTTTAGGCCCTTTCAATGGACATAACTAGAAAATATATTTTTAAAAAATAAATTATGTTGATAATTACAATTAAAATTTAATATAGGGCTTTTGCTTTACTTTTATTTTTTACACTGGAAATCTTGATTCCTAATAAATTGATCTATTTACTTGCTTGCTTTGTCTTACAATATATGAAAATGATTTAAAATTATAATATTAAATTAATTTATTAATTGTACTAATATTAAATATTAGTACAATTAATAAAATCACTGAACACATCTACTTCTCACTTAACAAACAGAAACATCTAGGTTTCTCTCTCTCCGTGATCTCTGGGTTGGTGCCAGAATGAAATGATTGCACAAGCTATCATTTCCCTGTTCTGGATGATGCTGATGAAAGCCTCGTTTATCAATGCCAATTTTGTGGCAGACTTGAAACGAAGTATTTTATATACCTTATCTCTGCTCCACACCACAAACCATTATTTAGATCTGCAGAGATATCCACACGTTGTACTCTTTTCCCAGGCCCTAGGAAATATACCAGAACACCATGTCACAAGCCAGGTCATGATCTCTGTAATAAATATATAAGAACCTGTGAGCTACACAAACACACGATGTGGCCTCTGCTAGTGGCATCCAAAATGTAGTTGTTCCTAAGATGCCTGTTCCAAGTTGAAGATGTACTTATCTATGTCTTCAGTCTGCCTCTATAAAGAAAGTTTATCTTTTGAATCTGCCCTCAGTTTTTATATTGCATTATTAATTTGGTTGCCTTTTGAACCTTTTTGGATTCATCATCTTTTTCTAGAGGCGAGGCAAAAGAAACTTCATACAAGTGGTACCAGACCCTAATGTTTTTCAGAAATGATGTTTTCTCTTTTGTGTTCAAGATCCTTCTTGTTGTTATCCAATTTCTTCCTGGTCTTGTGGCCAAAGCACCAAATTACACCATCTGCAAGGATAGATGAATCCAAGAATCTTTCCTGTGTTGAAAGTCACATTACTCCATCATTTTAGGATATTTTCTTTGTTTAAGGTATCATTTGATTAACCCCTCAATTAACATATCTGAATTAGCTTGAGATTTAATGAGAAAAGCAGTCTTGGAGATTTTATGCTGCACTTATTTCTCCAATTTATTAATAAAGATGATAAATATTTGAACACTGGTCTGTGGAGCTCAATCATCAGCTTTGAAATGTGGCCCCTTATTTCTACACTTTGTTTCCATTTCCAGCAGGTTTACAACTATTACAAAAGAGCTCATCACTGCTCCCAATTTGCAATGCTTTGTTTAAAATGAAACAATAATGTATATGTAAAACTTAAATGTAAAACTTTTCTGAAGTCCTCTTGAAAGGCCGCTAACAAGATATTCATTGGTAACCATACTTTCTTTCTCAAAGAATCCTGATAGGTATGATTTGCCCTATGGAAATGATTCACTTTATATTGACGATATTTTTAAAATTTTTACAGTGTTCAAGGCTCTGGGTTGGTGCCAGAATGAAAGAAACCAATATGAATCCTACTCTCCAGACACAGTTCAGGGCACTAAAAAAACGTGCATGCAAGTAGTTCTGAAACAAGTATAGGCAAGTGTTAGTTGAAAGTTGAAATGATTTTCTTCCTAGGAGAGTTGCATTTGAGATGGACCTTGATGTGTAGCTAGGATTTAGACCTGAGAGTCAAGGGCAAGGCATTCAGGGAGATGGGAACAGCATGCACAAAGGCATAGAGTCCTGAAACTATGAGCCTTACAAAGAACTATGAGTCTTTTTTATTTGCTTGAAGCAAATAAATCTCAAAGGAAATAGATAGAAACAAGTGTGGAAGCTGATTATAGCCAGATTTTAAATAAATCTGACTAAAGAGCTAAGGACTGTGGATTTTATTTAATATGAACTAGGAAACATTATTGTTGCTGTTGTTGTTAACATTATCATTAAAGTAGAGCAGTGACATAGTTCTTCTTCAAAACATGTAATAAAGCATAGAGCAGAAGAGATTTAACCCAAAATACAATTAAAGTGTGGCAGAGGGTCAGGAGCCTGCCAGTTGGCATGCCCTACCCTTGTATATTGAGCCACCGAAGAAGAAAACCAATAGTAGTATACAGCTGTAGAGGGAACCCACATGACCTACCAAGGAAAAGCAACCCAGACCTTCATTCTTCAAAATGAATAGCAATGGAACCTAACTCCCCACTCCTCAAGTGTAGGCTGTATATAGCGACTTCCTTCCAAAATGTACAATGTGGAAAGAAAGAAAAGAGAGTCACTCTGTAGTGGAGACAGACTACCTCAGCGAGGTGACCAGAGTCAACATCCACAGTGATCAGTCGTATTGAAAGTATCTACCCTTGATATGATGTGATGAAATGGAAATTTACTTCTGTAGTCCTCCCCAAAATCCATATCCCCAGTCTAATCATGAGAAAAATATCAGACAAATCCCAAATGAGGGACATTCTACAATATACCTGAACAGTACTCTTCACACACTGTCAAGGTCATCAAAAACAAGGAAATTCTGAGAAACTGTCACAGCCAAGAGGAGCCTGGGGATATATGATGACTAAATGTAATGTGGCATCCTGGATGGGATCCTGAAACAGAAAAAGGACATTAGATAAAAACTAAGGAAATCTGAATAAAGTATAAACTTTATCTAATAATAATATATCAGTATTAGTTTATTAAATGTATCATACTAATGTAAGCTACTAATAATAGAAGAAGCCTGTTGTGGGGTACATGGGAACTCTTTGTACTATTTTACAATTTTTCTGTAAACCTAAAACTATTATAAATTTCTTTTTTAAAATCCTTATAAGGAAAAGATAAACCATTTACCAGTGGCATGAAGAAAGTCAATGACATGAAAATCAAGTGGGAAAAGTGACCCCAAAGGGTATAGAGGTGACACTATTGGAAACAAAAAGACTAAAAAATATATACTCCACTTAGTACCCTGAGAGAGAATTTAAAATGTTGCATCCACAAAGCAAGAACAAGATGCTCTTAAAAAAGGAACAATCTGAAGATATAGAAGAGTTCTTAGAGAATAAATAATCACTGAAATTAAAAAATTCACTAGGAAAAGTTTGAAGATAATGTCAAGGAAATCTCTTACTATGCAAATCAATGACAAATGTAAAGACGGACAGTATGAGAGAAAAGATAAGATGTAGAGGATCAATCCAGGTGGTCAGTCAACTAATAGGACTTGCAGATATGTAATCTTAGTGAATGCCTTTGCCCTGCAGTGAACACTGTTTACATAGTCATAAAAATAATATATTGACTTTCAACTTTTACTATCTATCTGTATACAAAACATAGAAAATTAATCACAGAATAGAATGTAAATATTATGAACCATGACAAAACGAAATAAAGGTACATCTGATAGAATTGAAAGATTGGAAATGAAAGAAGTGAAGCAAAGTGTAGAGTAATAATATATGATCATATATAGTGAGGAATTGAGAAATATCATTTAATGTTGGTGGAATAAGAAACAGTTTTAAGTATATTATTTAACAACACAATTAGAAGGCTAATAGAAAAAACAAAAATAATGTAAAATTTTAAAAATTGAAAAAAGAGGCTTTGGGAGATGAGTGATTCCAAATCCTTGTGTAAGAGGACATAAATACTGGCAAGTGAGAAACAGAGCTATGAGCATGTGTTATAGAGACTGTAAGGCAGCTCTCATAGAACTAAACGGTTGGATAGAGGTTCCCTCTAGGGGGTAGAGGTGGAACAGGGAATTGTTTTCTTTGTAAATTCTCTCTAATATTTTATTTTAGTTTTTGCTATGTATATGTATTACTCTAATTTTGAAGATTCATTTTTTCCAGCTTTATTGAAATATAATAGACAATTAGTTGCTTGTATTTACATTGTACAATTCAATGAGTTGTTTTTTTTTTTTAATTATAGTTGGCATACAATAATATATTAGTTTCAGTTATACAGCATACTGGTTAGAAATCAGTGTAACTCATAAGTAATCACCCCTACTAAATCTAGTACCCCTCTTTCCCCTTACATGTTTATTACAACATTAACTGCTTTCCTTATCCTACACTTTATATCTCTATGTCTATTTTATAACTATCCATTTGTACTTCTCAATCCTTTTGCCCTTTTTCACTATCCACCCACCCCCTCCCATCAAGTAGCCCTAAAATATTCTCTGTATCTACTAGTTTATTTCCACTTTTGTTGTTTTTGTTATTTATTTTGTTCTTTAGATTCCACGTGTTCATGAAATCATGTGATACTTGTCTTTCTCTATCTGACCCATTTTATTCAGCATAGTACCCTCTAGGTACATCAAGGCAATATCTTTTTTCCATCTCCTTACATTTAGTCTGTGTGTGTCTTTTAATCTGAAGTGAGTCTCTTGTAGGCAGCATATGTAGAGGTCTTGTTTTCTTACCCATTCAGCTACTCTATCTTTTGGTTGAAGCACTTAATTCTTTTCCATGCATGTTGATACAAATGTAGTTATTACCATTCATTATTCATATTTTTGATACATGTTTGTTTTCCTTAAAGAAGTCCCTACAACATTTCCTTCAATACTGGCTTAGTGATGAATTCCTTTAACTTATTTTTGTCTGGGAAGCTCTTTATCTGTCCTTCAACTGTAAATGATAGCTGTGCTGGATAAAGGCTTCTTGGTTG
>NW_006442512.1:4866370-4872379 GCF_000325575.1 Pteropus alecto
AACCTTTGGCATTTTAATTATGATGTGTCTTGGTGTGGGCCTCTTTGAGTTCATCTTGTTTGGGACTCTCTGAGCTTCCTGGGGTTGTATGTCTATTTCCTTTACCAAGTAAGAGAAGTTTTCCATCATTATTTCTTCAAATAGCTCTCAACATCTTGTTTTTCTTCAGGTACCCCTATGACATGAATATTTTTACATTTTACTGTGTCCCATAGGCTCTTTAAATTATCATTATAGTCTTGGCTTCTTTTTTTTTCTTGCCATTCTGATTGGTTTCCCCATCCTCTATGTCAGTGGTTCGATCCTCTTCTTTATCCACTCTGTTGATTCTCTCTAATATACTCTTCATCTCAGATAATGTGTTCTTCATTTCTGACTGGTTCCCTTTTATAATTTCCATTTCCATTTTTATGTTTTTTATCTTTTTGTTAAAGTTTTCACTGAGTTCATCTACACTTCCCTTAAGTTCATTGAGCATCCTTATAACCAATGTTTTTAACTCTGCATCTGTTAGATTGCTTGACTCCATTATTCCTGGATCTCTGTTCTAGTCTCTCCTATGGTTTCTACTTCTTTGTCTTCCCATTTTGGCTGCCTTTCCGTGTCTGTTTCTGTGTACTAATCAAAGCTCCTAAGTCTCCTGGTCTTATTAGAATGGCTTTTTGTAGTAGGTGCCCAGTGGCACAGTCCTGAGAGGGGTTCAGCTGCAGGCCAAGTTTAACCACAGCCTGTGCCCCTCTGGGGCCACCTGTTAAGATTCAGTAAGCAATCTACAGATGCTGTGCTTATAGTTACCTCAAGGGGCCATGCCAGTAGCTGAGGCCAGCTGCCACCAGTGTTCATCTTGGCACTGCTTAGCAAGGAGAACCAAGGAGAACCAGACTCATTGAGGGCACAACCAGATGTGGCTTGGGTAGGACCATGAGTTTGGGGAGGTGGAGTTTCAGGGAATCCTTTGGGAAGAGCAACCTCTCTTATCCAGTTTGATGACATCTCAGTTCTGGTGGGGCTGCGTCTGCACACTGGGAGGGGAGAGGACTCAATAAAGGAAAAATGAATACCACCAGCACTTCTGCCTGGGAGAGCGCCTTGCCTCTGGCCCTCACTCTGACAACTCAGTGTCCTCCTGTATGTCCCTGGTGTCCCCTGTGCAGCCACCTTAGTGCTGGTGCTCAGAGCAAGCAGGTCTGTCACTGCGAAAGTCCACTTGCAGACACGGCCCCTTTAAGAGGCATCTGCAGCTGCCAGCTGCCACCACTGCAGCCTCTATCCCACTTAGCTATTAGAGACCAGCAGCCTCCCTTGTCTGTCCCCTCTTACCTTCTACTGTTGCAGGGTAATTTCTTATTTCTCTCCCTAGTTGTAGTGCTTCTGTTCATCTAGATCCCAAGTGACTGCTTGCTGTTTGCTCTGTATTTCTTACAACTTTGATGTGATTGCAAGAGGGATAAACAAAGCTTCTCCCATCTACGCCACTTTTTTTTCCTTTTTGAAGATTCACTTTCGATGAACAATTAATAGTGTCCAGTGGGACAAGGAATGAAGATAGTTGGAATGGAAAAGAGAGCAAATGGGGGACACTGAAGAATAAAATCAACACTTGATAAACTGAATGATGTGGGGCCTAAAATATTCATCTTAGGTTTTTGAGCCTAAGTGCAGAGATGAGTGAATAAGGGAAGTAGTTGGGGCAGTTTGGGAGGGATGATATATGGTTTTTACAGGACTATTGTAATTGACAAAAAGTTGTCATTTTCGTATTTAAGAGATATAAACTTCTTTAATGTTCATAAAGGATATAAGATCTTTTTTTGTTCAAAGCCTGTTGCACAAACCAGGGAGCAGTGCAGCATGCTTCCGGGTATAAAAAAGGCTTTTCTGCTTTTCCAAGATTCCCCTTTGGAGATGCACAGTTGCTGTTGACAGCCAGCACGCAGAGGGAGGGGTTCCCTGCATGCAAGAAGCTCATCTCTGAACTAGCTTAGGGTTTTACATCACCTCCTCAGAACTGCCTATCTCTTCTGGACTCTCTTGCTACCTGCCTATCTACTCACTGGGTACAAATAACTGATACAGAGTCACCACCCGACACACTATGGGTTGTTTACTATGAAACTGTGAAAGGAAAATGAGCTTCTGAGATAGAATGTCCCTTGGGAGATCTTTTTTTTCAGAGGGTGTTAGCTTGATTCTGGACACAGTGAATTTGAAGTCAAAATGTTAGGCAACAGACATATGAAAAGATGCTCGAGGTCACTAATCATCAGAGAAATGCAAATTAAAACCACAGTGATATATCACCTCACACCTGTCAGAATGGTTATCATCAATAAGTCCCAAAACAGCAAGTGCTGGTGAGGATGTGGAGAAAAGAGAACCTTCATACATTATTGGTGGGATTGCAAATTGGTACAGCTGCTATGGAAAACAGTATGGAGGTTCTTCAAAAAATTAAAAATGGATATACCTTTTGACCCAGAAATTGCACTTCTGGGTATTTATCCAAAAAAAAAACAAAACAAACAAACAAAAATAAAACCCAAACAATAATTCATAAAGATCTATGCACTCTAATATTGATGGCAGCACAATTTACAATAGCCAAGATATGGAAGCAGCCTAAATGCTCATCAACAGATGATCGGATAAAGAAATTATGGTTCATATATACAATGGAATGTTACTCAGCCATTAAAAAAAATGAAATCCTACCATTTGCAATGACATGGATGGACCTGGAGGTTATTATGTTGAGTGAAATAAGTCAGACAGAGAAAGATAAATACCAGATGATTTCACTTATATGCAGTATCTAAGGAACAAAAAGAACAAATTAATCAAAAACAGACTCACAAATATAGTGGACAATTTGGTGATGCACAGAGAGGAGGTGAGTTAGGAGGCTGGGAGAATGGGGTGAAGGGTTAAAGAAGTACAAATTAGTAGTTGATAGTTGGGCACAGGGAGCATGGAAGAGGGAATGTAGTTAGCATTAATATGATGGCTAAGTGGAGGGCCAGGGGAGGGAGGGAGCAATTAGAGGGATCATTTTATGAACACTATAGATGTCTAACCAATGTACTGTATACTTGAAACTAATTTAAATAAATAAATTTATTTTAAAAATGTTAGACAGGCAAGGCAGTTAGGAATTGAGAACTGGAGCTCAGGAATGAGGGAAGGATGGAGGGGTGAGAGGAGAGGCAGATTTGAATTGAATGAACTAACCAGGAGCTGAAATGCAGAGGTTGTCAGAGTTAAGAAGAGATCCTTGGGGAATACCTACATTTAAAAATGGAAAAAGGAAGAGGAGACAAAAGGAAGTTAAATGGGGAGAAGAATCAGAAAAGAGTAAGTCATATAAGCCCAGGGAGAAGAGTATCAAGAAGAAGGTGGTCAGCAGTGCCCCATCTTGGGTCAAGAGGACCTAGATGGAAAAAAGTCCCCTAAATATGGCAAGCGGATCTTTTGTGGATGTCCAGACACAGAACAAGCTTGGAGGGAGGACAGGGCACAAGGGAGCTCTAGGCAAATCTGATTGGATGAGCTTCTTTTTCTTAATCAAGTCCAAGATAGAATCATCTGCAGGGAGTAAGATCTTTCCATGGCAGACCTTGGGAAGAACAGGAGGCTCTAGAATGGGTACTGGCAAAGTTGAAAAATTACATCACCTTCCATTATGTTTTATTCCTTTACAAATACAGTTTTTCTAATAGCATCAACTGCTCTAGTTTGGGAGTTGGACTTACTGGTACCTTGGTCCCTCTGATGATCTGGTCACTTCTGATATACTAGCCATTTGTAGTAAGTTAGACCATTTTGCTAATACCCCTAAGTTCTCCCAAAATTCTTCATTGGTCATTATCACACACCTTACTCCATCCTCTGCTTTTATTGTCATCTCTGTCAGGTTGGCTCAGAATTTCCTATGCATTTGCAGTTATTTTATCTGGTATAGTCAACTTATGTTTTAACTATCATTTAGCATATAAAATTTCTCTAATAAAGTGAAAATTCATTCTGTCTATCTTGCTTCTCCTTTTTCATTGATTGTCCCACTGACATTTTCCTTTGGCAAGTTTTGAAGACCTCTTCTCAGTGTAGTATTACTATCAGAGTCTTTGGTTATACGTAATAGAAAACCCAACTAACAAGTGAATTAAACAAATAGGATTTTATCTTTCTCATGTAATTAGAAATCTGTAGGAAGGCAGTTATAGGAATTGGCTCAGTCGCTCAACAACGTCAATAAATCAGGCCAAGCTGATTCTTTTGGTTTTTCCTTATGGCAGTAAAATAGACACTACAGATCCATCACATTTACACTCAAAACAGAAAAAGGGGAAAGGGCAGAGCCAAAAAGTTTTCACTTGCGTGTTATTGGCCATAACATGACAAATGGCTACTGCCTGTAAGATAAGCTGGGAATGTATATATTTAGTTTTTTCCCTTTCCCTCGGAGTGAGTACCCCTCCTCCTCCCCTCCCCTTCCCTTCCCTCTTCTTCCTTCTCTTTCTTTTTATAGTCTGTATAGTAAAGAAAGGCCAGTGAGGAAGAATCCGCTATTAGATATTGAGTGAGTCAGACTGTCTGCCACAGTTATCTTTTACAGACCTTCTAAAATATTCAGCTTATCCAATGTTTTAGTTGCATTTGACCTGTTATACCTATGGGCTGCCTTAATATATTCCCTTAGTTTAGTTATCATCCTATTTTAAAAAGACTTTTTAAAAACCATATTTTTAAAATTAGCCTCCCAGACCATTTTTTTTTTCTTCATAAACATTTGCCTTGGGTCATTAGGTATTTTAAAAACCATTTCCAGACTGTCTACAGGCAAATAACTAAAACTCTTCATTTTAAAAATGAACCAATGCCTATATTTATTTTTGAATTGAAAAATTATGAGATAGGTTTATTTGTTTTTTTCTCTCTCTTGACAGAATATTTATTTTTTATTTTCATTTTGATTCTTCCACAATCACTTTTTTGGGGGATGGTTTAGAGTCAGTGAAAATTTTGCTGGAATTGAAGAGCATATTTGGATGTGCCTTTTCCAGGTTTAAACTATCACAATAATTGTTTGCAATACTTTTACTTTTGAACCTTACTCTTTTTCTTTTATGGGTTGATTATTTTATTTAAGAGCTTAATCCTGATCCCAGGGAAATGTTAACTGTTTGCTTCTTTATAAAGTATACATGCAAACATACCTACTTTTTTGTACTGAAGACTCCTTTTAAAACAATTTTTAAATTGTGGTAAAATATACATAACATAAAATTTGTCATCCGTTTTTAAGTTTACAGTTCAGTGGCATGAGGACATTCATATTATTGTGTAACCATCACCACCATCCATCTCCAGAACTTTTTCATCTTTCCTACCTGAAACTCCATACTCATTATTATTTAATAACTCCCTGTTCACCCCTCCCCCACCCTATTAACCAGCACTTAACTTTCCGTCTCCGTGAATTTGACTATTCTAGAGACCTCATGTAAATGGAATTACACAGTATTTGCCCTTTTCTGACTGGCTTATTTCACTTAGCATAATGTCCTCAAGTATCCATGTTGTAGCATGGGTCAGAATTTTCTTTTTGAGGCTGAAATATATTTCACTGTATGTATATACCTCATCCTGTTTATCCATTCATCCATCGATGGACTCTTGAGTTGCTTTTGTGCTTTGCCTATTGGGAATAATGCTGCTGTGAACCTTCTGAGCCCTCTTGGGAGCCAGGCAGCAGAGTAGAAGCACACTGATGCTTTAGGTGGACCGGGTATGGGCATTGTCCAAGGAGCTGCTCTCTCTGCTCAGAACATGTTAATGAAAGCTCTGGGTCTGGTGGTCATTTATTAGACATCAAGCTGCCACATAGAAAAACAGTTATTTTTTTTTCTGGAAGTAATTTTAAACCAATTCACTTTTTAAAATATAATATATATAGTATTTGTCTAATATGTACTTTAACTTGGTACTTGAATATACAAAAGAGAAGGCGCC
>NW_006442512.1:4873716-4879628 GCF_000325575.1 Pteropus alecto
GCGGAGCCCTCTTGGGAGCCAGGCAGCAGAGTAGAAGCACACTGATGCTTTAGGTGGACCGGGTATGGGCATTGTCCAAGGAGCTGCTCTCTCTGCTCAGAACATGTTAATGAAAGCTCTGGGTCTGGTGGTCATTTATTAGACATCAAGCTGCCACATAGAAAAACAGTTATTTTTTTTTCTGGAAGTAATTTTAAACCAATTCACTTTTTAAAATATAATATATATAGTATTTGTATAATATGTACTTTAACTTGGTAATTGAATATACAAAAGAGAACGCGCCTTTGATAACTTCTAATAATGGTATCCATTATGACGTGGATAATCACAAATTCCCTAAATATTTATGGTTTTAAAATTTTTATAATCTCTTTGTGTTAGATTGGCCCTCTTAAAGAAGCTTTGCCCAGGATTTCTTTGGCTTGTTCTCATGTTCTAATATTCTCAGGGAGGGGAAGTCCATCTTAGTGGAGCTGCCGGTGGGTGTGGGTTTCATTCAGAAGGCCCCTTAATGGGAATGTGTCCAGATTCCATGGCAGGGTCCCAACAAAACCTGGAAGGTATTATGTGTGCCGGCTGTGGAGATGGAAAATTTGAGTTTGAACCAGATCTGCTTCTTACAAGTGAGCAAATAAATGTATTTGTCATTTACTGAGCTCTAAGGGAATGCAAGGCACTTTTCTGGATACTGTATGTATTCATTTAATCTTCACAATAATCCTATCAAGAGAGTGACTATCGTGATTCTCAATTTACAGATAATGGAACTGAGGTGTGGCGGTGGAGTTCCTTGCCTAACTTGACTCAGTTAATAAATGGTGGTGTCAGGATTCAAACCCAAGCAGTCTAACTCTAGAATTGGGACTTTGTTCTTCTAAACTCTCTTCTAGAAATTGAGATTTGCAGGATGGAGTGAGGAGGGAAGAATAAGTGTATCTGAAAAGCAACCTGTCAATGGTAGAGCAGCACATAAATGTTTGTAGAGGGTGTTGTTATTTTAATAATCCTCCCTCCTTGTTAAAACAAAAGCTCAATTTCTTAGCTTGTTGGAGGCAAATCTATCCCCTGTGTCCATAAGATCAACCCCTTGAGAAGTCCAGTTCAGGTGTGACCCAGTGCAGTTTACTAGGGCCACTGTAACAAAGTACCACAAACCGAAGGGCCTAGAAATGTATTGCCTCAAAGTTCTAGAGGGCAGAAGTCCGAAATCAAGGTGTCAGCAGGAGTGTGCTCCCTCTCAAGGTGCTAGGAGAGGATCTGTCCTCAGCCTCTCCCTTAACTTCTGGTGGTTTGCTGGCAATTTTTGATGTTCCTTGACGTCTGCATCACCCCATCTCTGCCTTCACCTTCACATGTGTGTGTGTGTCTACAGATTTCCCCTTTCAAAGACACTAGTCATACTGGATTAGTGACCTCACTTTAACTAGTGACATCTGTAAGACTCTTTTTCCAAAGGAGGTCACATTCTTTGGGGTGGGACTTCAACACATGTATTCTAGCCAGAAGAAAACAATTCAGCTTATAACACCCAGTGTCTCCTTCTGGTCTTAGTGGTGCCACAACAAGTGGGGGTGAGAATGAGCGTGAGGACCTGGAACAGGAGTGGAAGCCCCCGGACGAGGAGTTAATCAAGAAACTAGTGGATCAGATCGAATTCTACTTCTCTGATGAAAACCTGGAGAAGGACGCCTTTCTGCTAAAGCATGTGAGGAGGAACAAGCTGGGATATGTGAGCGTCAAGCTACTCACGTCCTTCAAAAAGGTGAGGCTTCGTTCTCAGAAGCTGCCTCAAGGATTTCAAGAGTGTTTTGGGTTATAGGTCTAAATAACTTTTACTCCCTTGAAATGTAATGACTAATATTTTTATTTCCTCTGAGGCCTGAAAATGAGATAAATGATCAAGAGAAGGGACTTAGGGTTCTTTTTAGGAATGCTCTCCCACACTATTGAAAGGGTCCTGGGTGTTGGCACAGGTCTCGGCCAAAATAACATTGCTTATTTTTAGTAGAGTTCTGGCACTCTTGCCAGGCAGGTGAGTGGCCAGGAGGATTCTATGCCTGGACAAAGGGACTCAATGGCCTTGCAAGACACCTATCAGGCCTAGAATTACATGAAATCTAATCTTTTCATTTGTCAAGTTGAATAAATAAGAGGAGGAAGGAGTACTTACAACCCTGGGAGATGAGTCTTCTCCAAGACTCCAACAAAAAAGCCTTTGTTTTACAGTGCGATACCACCCCCCTCATCTATAGTTGGACATGTGGGATATCTAATGACTGCAGCCGTCTGGGCAGCAGACCACATGTCCCTGCTGTGTACACATCCAACAACTGGACTGTGTTTGCCCTGCTTCTCGAAGAGCTGACGGACCAGTTGGCGTAAGAACTCTGTGTCTCTCTTGGGGGAAGTGTGTTTACTAGAATGGAAAAGCACTACGTGGCCTGTTGTATAACAAGATGTGTAACAAGTGGGTCCTGGCCAAGTTGCCTGCGCCCTTTTCAGGGAGCACTGAGGAGCCCTTTTCCGTCAGAGCTCTTCTCTGCCTCACCTCCTGGTATTCTCTGCCCTCTTCTGTTGCTTTCTTTCCTTTATTTATTCATTAAACATATTCATCCTCTATGCTGAGTACTGCATTAGGCACAGGATATACAAAATAAATTTGGCATTCTCCCTGTCCTTGCAAAGGCCAGTGAAGGAGAGCGATCAGTGAAGGATTACAGTACCACAAAAGAAAGAGCAAGGTTCTGTTGGGGACAGGTTGATCGGAGCAACTAACTCTGCCTGGAGAATTGAGAAGTCTTCCCAGAAGCTGTGACATTGAAGTAGGGTGTTGGAGGATGAGTAGGAGTTTTCAAGGTATGGGAGAAGAGAAGGGACATTTTATGTTGTGAAATGAAAAACTCACTCTTCCTCCTGTGTTTCTCCTTTACTCTCACACTACTGCCGTAGTCACACTTCTGACACCAGATATGAGGGAGAGGGTTCCCACACCAAGCACTTCTGTGACACCAGCTGAGTGTCCTACTGAGTGTCCTACAATTCTGACACTGTCTACCTAGAGAGAGCATCACATTCTAGAAGTTAAGGGCTCAGTCCGATGAGACTGCCGCCCACTTCAGCTGCCAATTTCAAGTTGTAGGTCTCCAGGTTACCCACAACTGTCCATCTTGGCTACAGATCAGAGGTTCATGTGACCTCTTCCCCTTGGATTCAATTACTTGCTAGAATAGCTCCCAGAACTCAGGAAAACACTTACTTACATTTACAAGTTTATTAAAGGACATGATTAAGGATACAGAAGAATAGCCAGATGAAAAGATACGTAGTATGAGATTTGTAAGAGTCCTAGGCACAGGGGCTTCTCTCCTAGTGGAGTTGGGGTACATCACGCTCCAGGTAGGTGAATGTGTTCACCCAACTTGAAGTTCTCCAAACTCTGCTACTGGGATTTTGCAGAGACTTCTTCATGTAAACATGATCAATTATTAACTCCATTTCCAGTTTCTCTTCCTCTCTGAAGGATGTGTATGTGTCTGCATGTGCATGTGTGTGTGTGTGTGTGTGTGTGTGTGTGTGTGTATTTTTGTGTGTGTGGTGGGGGCTGAAATCCCAAGCTTCTAATCATGGCTTGGTCTTTCTGGTGACCAGCTCCCATTCAGAAGCCATCCAGGAGAACACGGAGAGTCACTTCATTAGAATAAAAAATACTCCTAGTGCTCTTATCCCTTAGGAAGTTACAAAGGTTTCAGGAGCATAGTGACAGGAAGTGGGATGGAGACCAAATATATATATTTCTTGTTATAAATCACAATATCACACATGTGCAGAGAACAGTAGTGGGCCTTCACATGTAGTGTTTGTGGGGCACTCAAAATGAAGCAGCCAATGGACTCACCCTACACATTTCTCTTACATTTTTCCTCCCCAGGGACTCTAAGAGTCAGCCCAATTTTCTTTCCTTTTTAAATTGCCACTACTTAGGAGGGGTCTTCTCTGTTGAAAACTAACCGCAGAGTGGACTCAGATGCCCCAACACCTCCAAAATGAGAGCAAAGGCCCTTTTCCTTTTACAGGGTTTCCTGCTAATCGTAATAGAAAACCTATATGACAAAGGTAACAAACAGGGAAATTACAAAGTTTCTGAAAATCTCACCAAGTTCTTCTAGTAATTGTACAAAGCCACTCCTTCTAAAGGCTCACAGACACAGGCCTAGGATGTTCAGACTGTGACTGAGATTGCCCTGTGGACCTTGCTCCTGGCTCTGGAGGGGTGTTGGGTTCTTGCCTAAGCCTGCTTCTCTCTCGACTGGATGTGGTTATCTGGCAGTTTCTCCAACCCTCTGAGTAAGGCAGCGCTGGCCTCCTCCCAGGTGCCCTTTGCTTGGGCTTCAAGCTCAGGTGGTGGCTTCTCCTTCTTTCCTGAGGGCTCCTTCCCTAAAGGGTTTTGTTCTAACCCCAAGGGAGCCACTGCTTGGCTTTTCCACAGCCTGGCACTGACCTGCAGTAATCATCTTTACCCTTTCTGGATCCCTAATTGATTCCATCCACCTGAAGTCTGACCCTTTGCCTGACCTGCTTTTCTCTGCCCTTAGTGTGTGTCATGGTGATCAGCCTATTGAGTCTGTGTGTGGGTTCCCATACTCTAAGCCCAAGTCTGGGCCATTTCAC
Source organism: Pteropus alecto (assembly GCF_000325575.1). Classification (NCBI taxonomy): domain Eukaryota; kingdom Metazoa; phylum Chordata; class Mammalia; order Chiroptera; family Pteropodidae; genus Pteropus; species Pteropus alecto. The sequence continues at coordinate 4,878,388 of NW_006442512.1, forward strand.
CTGGAGGCCACAGGCTAGAGTGGACAGTGCTCTCTTTCCAGGAGCCTTCCTGTACTACTGATATTTCCGCCAAGGTACCGTCCTCCCCATGCTGCCCTGTCAGGGAGCCCTCCCTTCTTGAGTCCCAGGAAACTGCTGTTTTGGTCTCAGGGTTCCTCTGCAGAGCAGCTGATTTGGCCTGGCCTCAGAGGATTTGGGGTGATCTCGCCATTCCTGGCTCATGCTACCCACTCCACCCACCTCCACAGTTTTTGGGGGGTGACTCATTCTCCCTGGCATTCCCTTTGCTGGAAGTGGCCTCTTGAAAATTACTGTTTTACGATATAAATATAGCTTTCACATACTGCAACATTGATACGCACAATTTCCACTAAGGGAGGAGGGGGACAATTTCATCCTCCGCGAGGCCAAAGTTGGGTTTAATTTCAAGTTGAAACAGTCCACATTATTTCCAGGAGGTAGTGTAATGAAATATGAAAGGTCTTTTGGAACTTTCTTTGTATCAAATGCAGAACCGCAGAAATACAACTTCAGAAAAGCATTTGAATGTTAAAATCTCTCAGTCCTATGACAATGAGAAAATGTAATATTTGCACCTAATATTTATTGAGTACTCACTGTGAGCTGGACACTGTAATAAGTTTTATAGATATATAACGGGTCTCCGGATGTAGACATGTATATATTTATTCATTTAATTTTCACAGCAGCCCTATGAGGTAGGCACTGTTAACATCTTCAGTTTACAGGTGAGGAAGGTGAGGCGCTGAGAGGTTAAATAACTCTTCAGGTCTCACTGCCAGTCGGAGGTAAGCTGTACATTTGTGAATTCAGTAGCCTTGTTCCAGAGCCTGCAGGTTTAACCCCTAAACTTGTGCAGGGTAGAATATTTCCATCACCATGAAAAATTCTATTAGACAGCACTGCCCTAAACTATGCTGCCTCACTTGATGTCATAGAAAGTGCATTCGTTCACTCGTTCACTAGATTTTTAAGTGCCTCCCACATTGGGTATGATTCTATACACCAGGGTTCCAGGGATAAGGAAAGGAAGGATGGAGAGTGCGGAGGACATGGGGTGACAAGGACCTTAGGTGCCATTTCAGATTTGCTTTGTGTTCTTCAGGTGAAACACCTTACACGGGATTGGAGGACCACAGCATATGCCTTGAAGCACTCAGTGACCCTCGAGTTGAATGAGGACCACCGGAAGGTGAGGAGAACCACCCCTGTTCCGCTCT
>NW_006442512.1:4879643-4897319 GCF_000325575.1 Pteropus alecto
CCTGGTCTACGATCTCTACCTGTCCCCCAAATTATGGGATCTGGGCACCTCCCAGAAGAATGGCAGGGTGCAGGAGAAGGTGATGGAACACCTGCTCAAGCTCTTCGGAACCTTTGGTGTCATCTCCTCAGTGAGGATCCTCAAGCCTGGGAGAGAGCTGCCCCCTGATATCCGGAGGATCAGCAGCCGATACAGCCAGGTAGGGGCTCAAGAGTGTGCCATTGTGGAGTTTGAGGAGGTAGAAGCAGCCATCAAAGCCCATGAGTTCATGATCACAGAGTCTCAGGGCAAGGAGAACATGAAAGCTGTCCTGATCGGTATGAAGCCACCCAAAAAGAAACCTCCCAAAGACAGGAACCAGGATGAGGAGCCCAGTGTGAGCATCCATCTGAACAAGTCCCTGAACAAGAGAGTCGAGGAGCTTCAATACATGGGTGACGAATCTTCCGCTAACAGCTCCTCTGACCCCGAGAGCAATCCCACATCCCCTATGGCTGGCCGGCGGCATGTGGTCACCAGCAAGCTCAGCCCTTCTGGCCACCAGAATCTTTTTCTGAGCCCAAATGCCTCCCCGTGCTCGAGTCCTTGGAGCAGCCCCTTGGCTCAGCGCAAAGGTGTTTCCAGAAAATCCCCGCTGGCCGAGGAAGGCAGGCTGAACTCTAGCACCAGTCCTGAGATCTTTCGCAAGTGCATGGATTATTCCTCCGACAGCAGCGTCACTCCCTCCGGTAGCCCCTGGGTTCGGAGGCGCCGCCAAGCCGAGATGGGGACACAGGAGAAGAGCCCCAGAGTGAGTCCCCTGCTCTCTCGGAAGATGCAGACTGCAGATGGCTTACCTGTGGGGGTGCTACGGTTGCCCAGAGGCCCTGACAACACCAGAGGGTTCCATGGTGGGCACGAGAGGAGCAGAGCCCATGTGTAAATACTTTCTATTTTTAATACCAGCTCCATCGAAAACCACCTCTGTTTTCAAGCTTCTGACAAACACCTGGCATGATATAAAATGAAATTAAGTCCCCTTTGAAAGATTTTGTACACATGTAGACCTCTTAATTTATATATTTGTAATGTATGTAGATTGTCTGGTACGCTCTGGCTTTAAGACCAAACACCCGTTCCTCCTAGCATGACCGTTGTTTTGCTGCTGCCCAACGTGCGTGAATGTCATGGCTCCGTACGGCTATGGGACAGAGGCTCCCCAGGGAAGGCCTGGCAGTGAGTCTCTTCTTTGGGGCAGGGTTTTTCCCTGTGGTGACTGAGCTGTCCTCAGTTGGCCATGCAGGGGCTTCCTGAGAACCCAGAGGAGTTCTGTTGTCCAATGGCAACTAGTTAAGCCAGTAGCGTGGTTGCTTCTAGAACCAAATGTATGTTTCCTGTCAAGTGAATAAATAATAAAACACCCAGCTGGGAGTGCTGCCTCTGAAGTCATAGACTGTGCCTGACAAAAGTCTGCCTGTCTGACAAGGCTGTGGTTAGTGTGTCATGAGGCCCTGAAGAGCTTAACAGAGACACAGTTCTTGAATGTGCCCCGGGGCAGCCCCGGGCTCTCCCTGGGGCTCCTAGAAGCCTGGGAGGTCGGCAGAGTTTGTGCAGACTTTAGAGCACCTCGGCTCTCGGCTCTCGTCACAATGAATCCTACCCAGCAAAGGCAGCTCAGTACAGACCAAGGCCTCTAGATGTGGTCCCCTGACTAGCAGCGTGGACATCACCTGGGAACTTGTTAGAGATGCAAATTCTCGGGCCCTGCCTCAGACCTGCTGAATCAAAAACTGAGAGAGGGGCCTGGAATCTGGATTTTAACAAGCCTTCTGGTGATCCCGATGCATGCCGGAATTTGGGAACCGCTGTTACGGACGAAGGTGTAGGACTGGAGGTCAGACAGTGTGACTCCCCCCAACCAACCCCCACTTACTTGTTTTGTGACCTTTGGACGGTACTTACTAGTCCCCCTCAGCCTTGTTGTGTCCCTACTAAGTGCTTTGTCATGATGTCAGTGTCTGAAATGCAGTTGGCCCTCCATAAATGGTAGCTCATTTTCCTTAGGTTAATGTCCACTATCACTATGCCTTGGTGTCACAGAAAGAGCGCTGAGTGAGATTATAGTGTTGGCGTACCCACTTGCTATTTGGGGAGATTTTAAGCAACTCACATTTAATGGAATTTGTTAATAATTATTGAATTATTAGATGCCAGGGACTATGCTAAGAGTTTTCCATGCATTATCTCATTTGATTCTCCTAACAAGCACATGGGAAGGGTTCAGATATTATATCTGTTTTTTGCCTGAAGAAACAGACTTTATGTGGGTAAATAACTGACTCGTCCAAGGTTTAATGGCTAGGTGGTGGAGCTGGCTCGAACCTAGCAATCTGGCACTGGAGCCCACACTCTTAACCACCAACTGGTACTCAGCATCTCTGAATCTCACCATCAACGTTCAAAAAAAAAAAAAAAGCAACCACAAAAGGTGATAATATTTTTTCAGCACCTCCTACGTGCTAGGCATTTTACTAGACACATTCTTCCAGTCATCCAATCAGTGCCCCCTACAAGGTATTATTACATCAGTTTTACTCATGAGACAGCTGAGGTAGGATAATAATACCTCAAGCCATTGTGAAAACAGAAAAAGATAATGTATTTTAAATCATCCAACTCTAAACAAATTAGCAGGTGATTATTATCTGGTTAGTAAGATAGTGTGTCCCTTTGAAGATACAGAAAAATTCCTGTTTACTGCTAAATGCCTCCAGCAATTACTGGGCTCTCCCATTTCCACCACTATTAGCTGTAGGGGGACCAATGGCCCATGTCTGGACCCCAGGCCGCCAGCCTCCTGACTGTGAGCAGTGCCACTGCCCCCGCTCCAGGCCTCTCCCTGTGCTTCTCTTTCTGACTACTCCCACTTGCCAGCTGCCTGATTCTTCCCCTCAGCCAGCTCACCTGCTCCTGAGCCACAGGGCCATCTGGGCTTTGCCAGCTCTTGGCCTGGTTACATTCAGGCTCTTCCATCCTTTATGCTCTGGCACACAAGCTGCAGGTCTATTTTTAGATTCCCTCCAGTGGATTGTAATTTCTTTGAAAAATACCTACATCGTCTCTTTCTGTGTAAATACAGATGAACATGGCCTTCTGTCTGTACTATTGCCCTGTATGGCCTTATGAAAGAACCCTGAATCTGGGGTCAGCAGATCTGGGTTCTAGTCATAGTTTTTCTGGTAAGTGATTGACCTTGAGCAAGTCATTTCTCTTTCTGATTCACAGTTTCCTCATCCAACCAGTGGATAACAATAAGATGCTTTTTAAATAAGGTCATGTTATGTGCAAATTCTTTATGAACTGGAAAGTACTTTGTAGATATTAGTCATTACCCTACTTCCTGATCATCTTTAAAGACGAACCCTCCTTCTGGTGCTTAACCCCAGCCTCACATTAGAATTACCTAGAGAACTTCTCAAAACTGCCTGTGCCTACCCTGAGATAGTCTGATTTAATTAGTTCTGGGTGAGGCCTGGTCATCAGTTTTTAAAACTCCCCGGGAAATTCGAATAGGCAGGCAGTAGGCAGAGCACTGATCATTAGAATGAGGGGGACACTTGAAACAACTTAGAGAGCCTCCTTTTTCCAGGCTTGGCCTTGGTCTCTCTTGCAGACCTCCATGCAGCCCAGACACCCTGAGTACCTTGCTGATACACCTGACCTTTCTAAAGCTTTGGCCAAAACTTCAGCAGGGACATGGGCTTCCTGTTTGTTAGCATAGCAGGCCTTTCTTGAGTAGCTTGAGCATGAAACTCAGCCAACAGTATTTTTACAGATGTTTCTTTTCTTTTCTTTTAATGAAAACCAGCTCCCTCTCCACACTGGGACCCAAAGCCTGCTGGACATCTCCACTTGAGGTGCTGGCAGAACATTCAAACCCCATACACATCCAAAAATACTACCTAGTCTGCCCACATCCAAACCCGCCTTCCACGCACGCGTTCACACCCACTCCTCCTGACTTACTATCTCAGGCAGGGAAATCACCATCTTCCGTGTCCCCCAGACTGGAAAAGAGACTGTGTGGCATATGTGAAGAACACAGATTTAGAGTTTGACAGCCTGGGTTCGAATCCTTGTGACCTTTGACAAATGACTTAGCCTCTCTGTGCCTCAGTTTTCATAAAAGTTGGACGGTAATATTTCTATTTCATCTGACTTATCAGAATTGAATGAGTTAATACCTGTAAAATGCTTAGTAATTTGCACATGGTAAACAAATAATTTGAGCATCTCATATTTATACCTTCTTCACCATTTTCCACATTCAATGAACAATTCGCAACTGTTGGTTCTAGACTTGGAATGTTTCTTACGTGCTTTCTCCCCAAATGCTTACTTATATCTTTATTCCTTCCTCCTAAGGCCTTCCTGTCACCAATCCTCTTAGCACCTAACCCTTCTTACTAGAGTTCTGTTCGCATAACTTCCTTAATTTAAAAAAAAAAAAATTGCTAGCTGCCCCTTCCCTAAGCTTAAATTAAGGGGCGAATAGCCCCAATCCCCTGTCGTGCCGTGGGTCTTGGCAGGAAGGCCCTTTGAACATTAGCTCGGTTGATCCAGAAACGTGTCATGTCTGTGTCTCATTTACCATTGCATCACTCCAGGGTGTGGCTGGGTTGAAAAAGGCTTTTCTTGGTTTCTGCCACACGGGACTGAAACACATGAGAAAGTACTTGTTGAAGACACATTGGTCACCAATTATTTATAACTACTTTCCCTAAAATGTGAACTCGCTTTTTCCAGTGGTATTCGGCTGCATGTTCTATCCTTGTGAGTTGTAAACAAGATGTAAAAGCACCTAGAAACTAACGCCACACTCTAGAGGGGAAAGGATTGAAACAGTAGGGAGTGTCAACTTCATGTCCCCAGTGCGGCCTTTGATCCTGGTGAGTGTCCATTCCCTTCAAGGAAATGTGATCCTGTAGGCTTCAGCCTGAGTACTCCACCCACATGAAGCATCCCTCAGGATGATGGGCATGTTGATGGATCAATCCTTTTGATGCTGCCAATGGAGTGGGGTCCATGCCTCTGGGAGCTGGAATAAATGGGATAGTGAGGTTGTGTCTGGAGTGTGTATGCAGCCCAATGGGTGAACTGAGCAACTTTAACTTGGACTAATTTCTAGTTGAGCAGCTGTTTGCACCACACGCCTGATTTGGAATCAGCTATGGGAGGAGTAGAATCAAGTGAGACAGGTATCTTGTGACCGTACAGAGACATCTAATTAAATTCCACAAGCATTTTATATTGTGAGTAAAAGAAACAGCAGGTTGAAGTGCTTTGGATGAGAGATGAATCCTAAGTGATTCTTGCCTTTATCTGTAACTGGAATGTGCAGTAGGTTCAGGCCTGCTTTCTCAACACTGTGGTTATTATATAACCCATTGTCAAAGATGAATTTGGGAAGGTCAATTCGTTATGGCTTTTCAGAATGGCACCCCTGGAGGCAAATTCCTCCCATGGGTTTGCTCTCTCTCTCAGCACCCTCTAGTGTCCAAACCGAGACATATCTAAATGAATCATAATCCTGCAGAGTCCGGTTTATGCTTTCCCACCACTGGGGAATACGAAAACCCCTTGTTTAAATTCCAGCTTAGCTATTTGACAAACTATGAAGCCTGTCTCAACTCTCTAAGCTTCAGTTTCCTTATCTGTGAAATGAGAATGATAGCACCTACAATATCAGTGTTCTCATAAGGATTAAAGGTGATAATATATGGAAGATAATTCACACCATTCTAGCTTAAAGAAATTGCTCCAAAAAACATATCATCACTAAAACTCAGCCATAAACTCATTTTAAGTAAGAAGGATGGGAAAGACTTATCTAGAGCACTAATCACTTTGCATTCTAGTCAATTGTTTATGCACCATTTCTTTGCTGGATTATGAACCATGAGGCAAGGACCATGAAACTCACAGCATTTAATTAAGTCTGGCCCATGGCGTGGAGTTCAGGAAGTATTTGCTGAATGGATACGGAATAAAAACTTGTTTTCCTCAGCTTTAAAAATATTGCAGTGTAATATAAATTTAATGTTTCCAAACATCCAAGCAGACCCTCTTATAGGCCACATAGATTCCAAGGGCTCTACAATTCAGCACTGTTTGACAGCTCCTTGTCCTGAAACCCTTTGGCTCTGGAATGCACTTTGGAGTGTCTGCATGTCCCATCTAAGGTATGGAAGAGCATATTCTGCATTATTAAGTCTAGGATGGAGACTCCTGAATTCTGAACCTCTGAAGAATCAGAGAAGGAGTGTGAGTACCTACGACAGATGAAAGGACCTTAGGAATGGAAGCCAAGTCAGGACCAAGAGGCCACTGAAGCTGCCTCTTCTGTTTGTAAAATGAGATCCCTTCCTAAAGCACCTGGAACACACTCAAAGGCCAATCCAAGGAAGTGCCCAGATGGATTCAATTACACAAATGTACTTGAGTCTCTAATATGTCATATCAGGTGGTCATAGGTAGACTTTAGAGAAAGAAAAAAATTATTATAAACATGAATATTTTCTCTATCCAAAAGTTATTCTTCTAATACTACAAGTCCACAAACCCACAACAGAGAAAATAAATGAGACACAAGAAAATTCGTCCTGTTTTTAAACACAAGAAATATCATGTAAGAAATTTCAACTGTGTTTTTACTTTTAAGGAGCTAAATTTTGTAACAGAAAATTGCTTATGCTGAGTTGTACAGCCTCTTCAAAGATGGAGAAGCTGACTTTGACACTGAGAATTGATTAGAAGCTGGTAATTGCAGATTTACAGAGTGCAACATCTGTTCTTTGTTTAGCATAGCTTTACAACAATTTAAGGAAGATCGAGTCTATAAAACTCTAAAGTACTTTGAAACTAACAACTTCAAAGGGTAACATAACAATAGGTCAAACAAAAGTTCTAGGCTTTGTAGTCTTTACAGACTGGCAAATAACCAGATTTTGAGGCTATGAAATGATTGTGAAGGGCTCCTGGAGGGTATTTATAAAGTCTCTGCATCTATCAAAATCTTGCTGATCATCTGAGCAAAAAACAGCTGGGACACCTATGTGAAGAGCTGGGATCCCTTTGAGACAAAAAATGAGACTGTACTAAAATCTTATTCTTTAAATGATATAAAAAATAAAATATATATAAACTACAACATATAACCTGTTTGAGGAATCATGTAAAATACTAATAAAGTTCATTGCTTTTGACTATTTTAATTGCTGAGAATAAAGGAGTAAACAAGACCCAGGTATATTCTGTTCTCATGGTGTTCATATTCTTCTGGGAGGAGACAGGCAATACAGCAATAAACAAGATAATTTCAGATACTAATTTAGAAAAAAACGAAACAATGTAATGCAGTCGAAATGACAGCAAGTGGGGGTGAAAGTTATTTTATTTATTTTTAATTTTATAATGAAAAATTTCAAGCAAATACAAATGTAGAGAGTATAAGAAACTCTATTATGTTCCCCAGATTCAACAATTATCAATTTTTCCCACATTGATTTCATTTGGAGTTTTTCCTTCCTTCCTTCCTTCCTTCCTTCCTTCCTTCCCTCCTTTGAACAATAAGCATTGGCTTTGGAGTCACTCAGATCTTCTACAGTAGTTGTGTGACCTTGGGCAAGTCACATAGCCTGCGCACACTTCATTCGATTCACCCCTATATACTTCAGTATGCATCTCTAATAATTAAGGGCCAGTTAAGTTTTTCTAAAACTTTTGCTTAAATTTATAATTCATAAAAATTATAAAATTATAGCTTATATAACAATATAACATAACTAGACATTTTAATATTGATTTATATAAATTATATAACATACAGTTATAAAATTATAAATTGTAAAAGAGTGACTAAACATTATGAAACAACATTAAAAATAAAATTCTATAAACAGCCCGAACCTAATCACCTGAACTTAGTAACTGTTTCGATTTAGGTGTTGTTTCTCCACCTTTAAAAAAACATTTTTATCCCAATAGAACATAGTGTTGAAAGTACACGTTTCATAAGAGCATGGCTTGCTACAGCATGGTAAAGTGAATGCATCTTTGTAATTACCACTCTGGCACTCCAGGGGGTTTTTCTTACACTTTATTTATTGAAGAAACTCGTCATCATCCTGCAGTTTTCCACATACTAGATTCATTCAACATTTCTTCTATTCCTATGTTTTCTGTAAAATGATTATTAGATCTAGACTCTCGACCAGGGTTGAGATCAGTAATAGTGCTGAGCAATAATGGAGCCTGAGGTGAAGGAAAAACCAGTAATACTTATCCTGTCTTTATTTTAAATGTTAATATTTTGTTCATCATAATTTTTTTGCATTATTTTTTTTTAATATTGCATTAAAGTGTTAGTTATCTTGATCACTGAGTTTTTTGGCATCCTCTAGCTAGAGGCTTAGTCAGGCTCAGGTTCAATTTTTTTGTCAAGAATATTACTTTATAGCTGTCTGTTTATCCCCCTGTGTGTCTTGCATCACATTAAGAGGGACTTGCCTGGCTGTTTCTCTTTTTTTGTTATGTTAAGAATGGTGAGTGGAGGACTTCAGCTCTGACCACAGCTATTCCATATTGCTGGAAATCCTAGCAAGTGTAATTAGACAAGATATAAAAGGCATTCATAGTGGAAAGGAAGAAATAAAACGTGTCCATCATGAATGACATAAAAAGTACAAAGAAATCTACAAAAAAAAAGAGCTTCTAGAACTAAGTGTGTATAGCAAAGTCACGAAATAGGTCAAAATACAAAAATCAATCCATTTTTCTATGCCTACAGATGACCAATTAGAAACGGAAATTCAAAAAACCATTACCATTTATAATAGCTACCAAAAGAATATGATAGTACTTAGTTATAATTTAAAATATATGCAGAACCTATGTGACAAAAAGTATAGAACACTGATGAAAGAAATCAAAGAAGACCTAAGTAAATGAGGGAACATATTCTGTTCATGTATTAGAAGATTCATTATAGTTAAAATGTCAAACTTACCCAATTGATCTGTAGATTAAAGGCAATCCCAAGTGAATCTCACTATGAATCTTTGTAGATATAGACAAGGTGATTATAAAATTTGTATGTAAAAGTCAAGGAACCAGGATACTCAAAACAATTTTGAAAAAGAACAAGTTGCAAGATTCACACTACCTGATTTTAATATATACTATAAAATAAAAGTACAGTGATAAAAACAGGATAATATGGACTAAAAAATAGGTACATGGATAAGTGGAACAGTATAGAAACTCCAGAAGTAGGTCAGTTTTAAATACGGTCAATTTTAAAGAGTTTTATATAGGTATAATTGACTTACAAAAAATTGTACATCTGTAAAACCATCACCTCACTCAAGATAATGAACATACTCATTATCCCTAAAAGTTTCCTGTGTCTTTTGGTAATCCTTTCTTTCTACCTCTCTCCGCCTACCTACTATCTCCTGGCAAACACTGATTTGCTTTCAATCATTTCTGTTGGTTTACATTTCTTGAAATTCAATATTAATGAAATCATACAGCATATTTTTTTGTCTTGCTTCCTAAACTCAACATAATTATTTTGAGAATCATCCATGTCATAGCATCTTTCAATAGTTCATTCTTTTTTATTGCTCCGGAGTATTCCATTGTATCCACTCTGCTCATCCATTTACTTGTTGATGGGCATTCAGGTTGTATCCTGTTTTGGCTATTACAAATAAAGCTGACATGAACATTCATGTACACGGTTTTGGACATGCGAATGGACATCTATTTCCATTCCTCTTGGGTAAATATCTAGGTGTAGAATGGCTGGATGAAGTGGTAATTGTGCGTTTAACTTTTAAAGAAACTGACAAACTGTTTTCAAACTGTTTGTACCATTTTACGTATCTGAGAGTTCCAGCTCTGTCACATCTTCACCAACACTTAATTTTAGCCAGTCTAAAAGGTGTGTGGTGATAACTCATTGTGGTTTTAATTTGCTTTTTTCTAACATTGAAGATCTTTTCCTGATGTTGAAGATTTTTTATGTGCTTATTTGCTATTCGTATTTCTTCCTTTGTGAAGTATCTGTTCAAAGTTTTGACAAAGGTATGAGAGCAATTCAACAGATCACCTTTTCAACAGATGGTAGTGAAACAATTGAATATTTATATGCAAGCTTTGAACCTCACCCTATACTTCACATCAAATACAAAAATTAAATGCAAATGAATCACAGAATTAAATGTAAAATTAAAAAACTATAACACTCAGATTTTAAAAATAAGAGAAAATCTTTATGTTTTTGGATCACAAAATGAAATCCTTTAAATATCGAGAAATTGGAATTCATTGAACTAAAAACTTTTGCTCTGTGAAAGACATTGTTTGGAGAATGAAAAGATAAGCCCAGACTGAGAGAAAATATTTGCAAATCACGTATCCAACAAAGGACTCATATCCAAGATATAGAAAGAACTCTCACAACTCAACAATAAGAAATCAGCATTCAAATTTTTTTAAATGGGCATAAGACTTGAACACACGCCTCACCAAAGAATATATATAGATGGAAAATAAACATATAGACAGCTGTTCACATCATTAGTCATTAGGGAAATTCAAAGGAAAAGCCAGAATGAGATACCATTACATACCTATTAGAATGGCTAATATAAAAGAAAAAAAAGTCTCACAATTTAAAGTGCTGACAAGGATGTGGAGTACCTGGAACTCTTGCACATGGCTGATGGGAATGCAATATGGTATAGGACAGGCAATTTGCAGAACAATTTGATGTTTTCTTATAAAGTTAAATATATACTTACCATTTGACCCAGCAAGTTCAGCTGTAGGTATTTATTATAGAGAAGCGAAAACATATGCTCAAACAAAAACCTATACACTAATGTTTAATAGCAGCATCGTTCACAATTGCTCCAAACTGGAAACTATTCAAATATTCTTCAATGACTAATGAATAAGAATAAGAATAAGAATAAAAACCTGTGGTACATCTATACAATGAAATACTACTCGAAAATGAAAAGGAATGGGCTATTGCTATGCACAACCATGTGGCTAAATCTCAAATGCATTATGCTATGTGAAAGAAGCCAATCTCAAAAGAGTACATACTGTATGGTTCACTTCATGTGACAGTCTGGAAAAGGCAAAAGTATAGGAACAGATCAAGGCGATAGGGGCAGGAACAAAGGGGCAGCATGAGGGAATTATTTTAGGTATTAGAATTGTTTTGTGTCGTTTGTGGTGCTGATTACAAGAATCTATGCATGTGTAAAATCTCATAGGACTGCACAACAACAAAAGTGAAGTTGATTGTATGTCAATTTTTAAAAAGTAATAAAAATGATTGATGGGTGGTTTTAAGTATTTATGCAACTGATCCATCCTTATCAGTCTCCTAAACCTGAAATGCTTGGTGAATAAACCCAATGCAACTGGAGATAAGAGCTGGGAGACACACAGTAAGGTCAGAGAGAAGGACAGGGCCAGCCCAGGTAAAGCTGTAGAAAAAAACTAAAGAAATCTGCTCCTTAAAAGTCATTCTGGCTGCAATGCGGAGAATGGATGTATAACAGAGAATTATGGAGAAAGGACCTTTTACATTAAAAAAAAAAAAAGAGAAATTAAAGAGAAAAGTAATCATACCTTGAGAAGTGAGGTTTGAATAACTGGAACATTTAACTGGGACTGAGAACAGGGAGAGACAAGAAACCAGTTTGCTTTTAAAATGTGGTGTCGTCTTATGGTTAGAATTTCCTTGTCTGACTGACTCCAGTGAAGAAAGGACAGGGCTTCTTTCCAATGTGTTTTCTTGGCCTTCTGCCTCAGAATAAACAAATGTGGTGTCTCCAAGCTTTTCAGAGGGTCCCAAACACAGGGTGACCCAATCCAGACCACAGAAGTTTTATTGCCAACTTCCCCCAGCTCACAGCTTGGGCCCTGTTGCTATAAACATAGCACTCAGGAGGCCTGGGCAAGTTTGAACACCTCCTGGAGCTACTTTCTATGCCATCCCAACTTCTCAGGGACAAGTGCAGATTCAACCACGAAGAAGAGAACATCGTGAGAAGGGCTAGCACCTCAGACCTAAGAAAACACTGGAAAATGTGGATGGTAATGGTTGTTGGGAGGCCCGTGAGTCACCACTTGAAGCATCTTCTCATTTAATGCAGAAATGAGATGATACTTGGGTGCCAGTATAGGTCTTTATTTGCCGGACCCTCTTACCAGCAGCAAAAATGCCAACCCAGCAGATAAACGGCACAGTGTAGTGGTTGCCATGGGACTGTGGACCATCACCCCAGAGGCAGTGTCCCGCAGTCAGTGTTGAGACAGAGTGACGTGTGCTGGCCACTCTGGGGCGTCCAGTGCAAGAGAACTGAGAGGACAAAGTCCTCTGGGCTCGCCTAGCCACACAGAGAGCCCCCAGGAGAGGGCGCGTGGCCCTGGGCAGAATGCGTGGCCAGAGATGATGCGCCTGCGCCGTCCTGGCAGGCCTGGGCCACAGAAGGCACAATTGTAGTGTCTGGGGGAGGTCAGGGCTACGCAGACACATTGATGTTCCTGAGCGCGATAGTAGTGTTGGGGAACTTGTCCTGGAGCAGCAGGGCTGGTGTGTCAGCGTCTGTGGCTGCTCTGGCAACACCCCGCCCTGCGCCCGGTTCTGCTCAGGGGCCCAGGGACAGGATCTGCTGGATGGTCCAGCGCTGGTTGAGGTGCCCAAATCACCAAGTTCAGTTGACAACATGGCTATACGGACGATTGTCGGGAGAGGGAGAGGGAGAGGGCAAAGGCGAAGAGGAGGAGGAGGGAGAGATTTAAGCCTAAATTCTAAGAATGGTTGACACCTCACTCCCAAGGGGGCATTTCATTTGGTTCCCAAGATGTTTCTGCACCTCTTTCCTGCTTTGTTTCTCTGCTTCAAAGCCCTGATCACCTTGGTCCTAAGCAAATGTCTCCTCCAGGAAAGGGTTAGGCCTACCCCTGTTGGAATCACTTAGCATGGGGACTGCAGCCAAGCTCTATGGCTTGATTTCAAGTTGCTTTTGAAAGGAAACCATTTGATACACTTTGCCTGTGCAGTCCTAAAGTCCTTGAGTACACTGAAAACAAAAGGGAGAGTGCTGGCTCAGATATTTAACTCCCTGCCTACACAAACATTGGTAATTACTAAAAACAAAACACTGGGGGGGAAAAAAAGCCTGAATATAAAACTTACCTTTAATTGGCACCAGACAAACCAATGGAAGAGTTTGGTTGGTGAGTTCCCCAGAATATTCCATTCCTTGCCTCATGTGTTCACCAAAGTCAATGTTCCAATTACTGGGATCCAGATGACACCTGGGAAACAAGAAAAGAAAAGACCTCAACTGGGAGTCAGGAATAGAGTCGAGCCAAGGATCTCAGGTCTCTGTAGCCTTGGGGACATCAATGACTCTGTCCTCTCTCAGAGTCTCAGTTTCCTCATGTGGAACATAAAGGGCGAGGACTTGGCTTGTGTCTCCAAAACCTATTATACCTGGAAAATTTTCATACTGCTTAGACTCTTCAATTTTTATCTCTGGTCTTAAATTTTCACCTCTTCTTTACCACCTCTATCCTCATTTATGGGATGTCTCCGCTTGAATATCCTGCTGCTATCCCAAACTAATTAAGTAAAAATTATACCTCTAGATTAGCCCTCTCAGTCACTCACCTTTCTCTTCTCCCCTTTATCTCAATAATGAAGGAATATATGGTGTAATCTAATGACATCATTCCCTTCCTTCTTAAGGGTCACCTCCCTCTACATTTGGGAGAGAAGTGGGGATTGTCACCTTCCCCCCATGTCTGAGTTTTCCTGATCTTTGCCCCGCTGAGTCCTGTTCTCCTCCTGGTGGCTCTGGGTTCTGTGTGTGTCAACTCAACATTAAGAAATCAAATATCCTGCTGCTTCCTGAATCTTGAATGGCCTTCGTACGTGCAGGGGAAGGCAGTTCTCACTTCATAAAACATCACACGAATGCAAATAAATGTATTAGACTTTAGTAAAGGTTGAAAAATTAAAGTAAGAGAGAAAATTTTTAAGTCACCAGTACCATTTTTGTGGAAAAACATCCAAGAAATGAAATGGTTCACAGGAGGAGCCTCTTTAGGTGGGTGCTCTCCAGAACCCGATAATGTTCCCGTGACCTGCTTCCTTTTGGAGAGACAGCCTCTCTCTCCAAGCTTCCCCACTCTAGAATGGGCACCTCCTCCTGTGTTTGAGAAACTCTACCTCTAGCCTATAGGGACCGGTCTGTCACATGAGGATATCCACCACCCCCACGCCCCCATCCCATGCTCAGTTCATTTAGCTGATTCTTCTTTATTCCATACAGAATAACTCAGCAAATGGTCCAAGATGAACTTGGGCTCCCCAAGTCCTTCAGAGCCAGATAACCTGTGGAGGGCGTGCGGACGTCAGAGCCAGTTCTCTTTAAGGTGTCCCACCAATGTGAATTGAAAATGGACTTCTTTTTCTTTGCAAATATCCATGGGCTAACAGTTGATGCATGCACACACAAACCCCTCCCAAGGACGAACATTAATTCCCAGAGATAGCACAGACTAACTTTAGACCCTGAAAGCAAAAACAAGACAAAATTTTCCCCCACCCAACTTCCTATATTTTTCAAGGCTGCTACTTGGACTTTTACTTTATTTCCTTTTGGTGACCAGAATATGTTTATTTGCTCAGCTCAGTTCATTTCCCCATCCATTCTACTCAGACTGTGCTCCCTTAATCTGGACAAGAATAAGAGAAAAGGCCTAATGGTCATATATCCTTTAATAGTAGCTTGTGGAGCTTCTCAAAGACCCCTGGAAACTTGGAAAATACTCCTTGGAATGTGAGAGACAGATGAAATTCTTTGATGATGGGGCCATGCTGCTCCCCAATTTCTGTCTGAGTGTAAGGAGTGAGGAGAGGTGTGTGAATTCGAGAGAGTAATTCTTCTAGTTAAAATAGCAATTAAAAGGGTGATGTCTTACCCAAGCTTACCAATTCTTGCAGCATCTCTCAATGCTGACTGCACATTAGAATCGCCTGGAGAACTTTAAAAATACCAATGACTCACGCCTGAACTATTAAATCAGAATCTCTGAGGGTGAAATCTGGGCACTGCTGTTTTTAAAAGCCTGTGGGTGATTCCAGTGTGCAGCCAAGGCTGAGAACCAGTGATGTGTACGGACAGGAAATTACCATCGCTGGAAAAGGTCATATTTTGTTGCACCTGAAACGAATTCTGCAGCCCTGGGCAGCCTCATTCTACTGGGTTCCCTCAGCATTCAACATTCTGGGTGAAATCTCAAATAGAGTGGTGGCTGAGGCTATTGGATTCCTCTAATGTAGCTGCTGCGGAAGGTGTGGAATGGCGGTTACCTCCAATCCCAGAGGCGGGTTCCGACTATACAGGCAGACTCTTATTTTTAATGTAAAGAAGTGAAGGCAATATGCCTGACCCTCAACAAGTACAGTACTTTTTGAAATAATGGCGACAACCCCAGAGCACAGATAGGCAGTTACCCTCTTCCACCACAAGATGGCAACACACCAAGCATCACCATAGAACAAAGTTTTAACTTTGCCAAAATGAGAAAGAATGAACAGTTGAACCTGGAGATTTTATACAACTTTATGTAGCATAGGTAGGTTTTTCCTTTTGGAGCCGGGGCTCTTTATTCTTTTATACAAGTGAATCAACAAAACTGAAAGTTAAAAATAAAGTGATACATATAGCTCATCTCTCTCCTAGACAGTCAAGCCATTTAATTGACATTTGTGTGTTCGCAGCATCTCAGGAAGGTAGGCCAGGGATGAGCACTAAGCTATTTTATATATAAGGACAATTAGTGGCACCTATTTTGTTGCTCTGCCAAAAAAAACTCTCTGCTAGGAAACATATTTCTAAGTCACACTAGTCCCTAGCTCTTCCTACCCACAATGGGGAGTTTGGGGAAATAACTAATCCATGGAAACACAGAAAGAGTCAGTTATAATAAAATCTCTGAGAACAGCCCCTCTTAATAAAGCTGGCCTTGGCACCAGGGCAAGTGGATCGGATTTCTTGTCCATGTGTTGCGTCCTAGGAACAGAGGCAGAGTGACATCTCATGAGCAGTTTTTGATTGATAGGCTGATATCTAGGCCTATAGTCCCAGTATTTAAAGAGCCTGTATACCCCAGGGAATCAGCGTCCCACCCTGTCTTGGCTGTGTGTTGCCTCTGGGACCGTGGGCACAGGGAGATCAATTGTTACCAGAAGGGCAGGGTACCTACCTGGTCATCTGCTCCTGTAGCACCTGAGCTGTCCCCAAGGCCAGTCCCTTGACTCTAGAGGGTGAGGAGGGGGAGAAAGCACACAGGGTGGTGATGGTGACTAAAATCTCTCCGAGCCACTTACTTTTTGACTGCTCTCAGGAGAAGGACAAGGTAAGTTGTAGGATTAATAACTATTCAGATTCCAGGCATTGGACTAAATGCTTTCCATAATGACATCCTTTACTCTCATTCATAGGTAGTGATCTGGGACTAACCCCACCTCCACTCTCTTGGACCCTGGGTCTGTACTGCTGGATGCTGCTGAAGAGGAAATCGTAAATTCGGTCTTCAGCATCTCTGAGCTATCCTTTGCCATGTCTCTAGAAAGCACCCTGTCCTTTCCCCATGGTGGCTATTCCGGATCTTAACCACCACTCTCTAATTCCACCCTTACTTCAATTGCCCTCTCAACAGATTGCTTTGCTTCCCAGGGCCAGAGAATATTAAGACCACCTGGCATGAAATCCCTCGACTTCCAGGCTCCTTCCTACAAACTTATTTGTATCTGCTGCCCCTCAAATCTACCCGCCAATGTTAGAGAGCAGAGGTGTCCCACCCATAGACAGACTAGAATCTCTTTACCTGTGTCCTAGATTCCACAGCTTTCAACCCATTTCAGATTTCTCCTGGGTCTTTGCTCTACTAACTTTCATCTCTCTCTTTTTCTGGCTCTTTCCATGTACAAACTCCTTCATCATCGAAAATGAAACAGAACAAAACAAAACCTTCCCTTAACCCTTTGTGAGACCTATAGTAGCACAAGCCTGCCTCAGTTGCCTCAGACCTAAGGGCTCAGCTTCAGATATGGGGCAGGTGTAGAGACATGAGGGGGATGAGAAAGGGGTAGAAGCCCCTTCCCTTCTTCTCTCCAGTCTGCCCCACCAGTGGTCTGTTACCACTCAGAAGTGAAACAGTGAAAGTAAACCCAGGGCCCCTGCAGCAGTCTGTTGAGCAAATATGACAATGACCTTGAGGTCGAGTCACTGACATCCAAGCTGGCATCAGAGGCTTCCGCAGGCTGCTAAGGCTGTGGGCAGTAAGAACTTCATCCTAGGCTGACCTAGTCCTCACCTTCCGCCAAATCGCACCTTCAGTCTCTAAGACCAAGGTCAGAGTGGACATGAGCCAGGCAAGAATCCTGTCCTTTCTGAGGATGAAACAAGGGCAGGAGCAGCAGCGGAAATAGCACTCACAGGTGAGGGGTGGACAACATCCGGGCTAAGACCAGAGTGGGCGGCTGAGTGGGCCTGTAGATGAAATGAGTGGCCGGGGTGGGAGGGTGGATGGGGG
>NW_006442512.1:4897337-4901222 GCF_000325575.1 Pteropus alecto
CTAGATTAATGTTTATGTCACTCTCCATATTCAAGCTATAGAAAATCTCCACGCTCAGAATCTAGTCTGGGAAATCTTCCAGACTGCCTTAGCCATCACAGTCACGGCCCTCCTGCAGGCCGCAAATGTCCCTCTCAGCAGTTGCTATTACAAGGCGCCAACTCAATGGCCTCCTGGGTGCCTACTCAGCAGTTTTCCTAATCATTACAACAAAACAGCATTGTCCGAGCTCATCCTACGGGTCCAGCAATCTGCTAAATATTCTACATAATCCTCTTATTTTATTTGATCATCACCCGCTCCATGAAGTAAGTTTTATTATCGCTACCTCACAGGAGAAACCAAAACTTAGAGAAGTCAAGTCATCACTCAAGTTTAAGCACCCAGTGAGCAACGGAGCCAGGATTTTAGCCCTGGTCTGTTTGATTCCATGCCCTCTTGATCAAACTGCCTAATGTCTGTGACAAGTATGAGTTTGTTCCAACACACTCAAGAGCAAGAAAAGTTCTGTTACTAAAGTGGCAAGCCCTCACTTGCCAGGGTCAGCAGGTTGGCCAGTATCAGCTGTTACTGAGAACCTTATCTTAGCCCAGTTTCCCCCAAAGACAAGAGGGAACACTTATACTATGCTAAAGCTTTATGAGGAAGGGGAGTTAATTCCAGGGCAGTGACAGTGAGAGAAAGGAGAAGTGAGGCTGGCCAAAATTTACCCCGTGGGACATTTACTCTCTCATACTTCTGGGTATACCTGGGCCCTCTGGCCCGCCTCAGTGGGTCAAAGTCAGGTTTGACGTGGTGCTCCTCCTATCAGAGCGGGCATAATCAAGGCCATGCCAAAACCAAGTGCTCACCCCCAGGGTGGCTGAGGCAGCTTCTGTGTTAGGAGGAGGTGACAGTGGCAGCAGAGGCTTTCCATTGAGCAGGGCCAGGAAGAGAGCATGGGTGGAGGCAAGTGGGCGCAAGCATATGTGACTTTCCTTTTCTTTCAAGATCAAGTCCAAGTTTCTTAGCTTGGCATCCAAGACTGTTCAAGCCTGTTTTTCCAGCCTAGTCCACTGCATCTCCACATCCTCCACCCCATGTCTTTCAGGGTCACCATTAGTCCATGGAGCTCCTATATATGAATGAGAAAAATGCACCACTCTAGCTGGGCACGGCCCTGTGGGCTGAGTTTGGCTGGCAGAACAATGTTTGGGTGTAAATTAGAAAAGTAAAACACTCTTTCTTCCTAGTCATCGCTCATGCCAGAGTGCACAGCTGGATTTTGATATGCCCCTTGGCCACCTGTGCCCAGAGGCATGGCCAAGCACACTAAATCCCAGACGGGAAAACAGGCCCAGAGAGGTAGAGGCCCTTACCCAGAGTCAGGACCCAAACAAGGATCCAGTTTCTGACTTGAGTTTAGTTGCTGCCTCCTACTTCACCCCCAAGGCCCAGTTGGGCAGCTGAAAGACTATCCCTCCTCTATCCATATGGAAATAGTTTTTGAAGTTTTCTAGACATATCTGGCATTGACCCCATGTTTTGGCCTGTTCTGGTGCCCAAGGCTGTACCCCAGCTTTCCCTTTCCCACCCTCATGACCTGCAGAGAATCTGCTGCTGGGTCCTTTGCCAGTGACCTCATAGGGAACTGCTGCCTGCTGACTTCCTGTTTTTATATTCTTTCTTCCAATGCTTGTTTTTTCTACTTTGTTGTTCTTTGGTCATTTTTGGTTCTCCTCCCTTGGTCCACCCTGCAAAAATGAAACTTTGTTTTTTGTGATTATTTTAAATCCATGTTTAGATAGGGAGATGTTATACCTCATTTTTCCATTCCTCCTCCTCTTTCTCTCCCTCCTCCTTCCCCATGGTTTATTTCCCAAATGATAGTCTTCAGGTTCCACAGTTTAGAAGAAACAAACTCAAAAAAAGCTGGGTCTGCAAATACCGTGTGAATTCAGGGTTCTGTCTCTACTAGAGCTCTGCCATCTGTTGAATGCTATGGTAGGCTGAAGGGGAGAAATCTGCTAGCTTCCCCACTGTGATATCCTAGGCTTCCTAAAACAAAAGGCACAGTCTCCACTTAAAAACCATGTGGGCTCTCCATTTGTTCAAGATCAAGTCCAAATCCCTTAGCATGCATCAAAAACCCTCCGAAAGGTGGCCCAGTGCAGCTTTCGAACATAGTTCATTGTTATTTCATCTGCTTCTACCTCTCTACACCCTGCTTCCTTTATTCCAGCCCCGAAGTATCTGTCTTGGAAACACCAAGCTCCTTTGTGCCTCCCTACTTTTACATCGGCCGTTTTTCTGCCTGAAATTCGTTTCTTTCTCTTCCTCAGGAACTCTTACTGGTGAATAATTCAAATGTCACTTCTCATCGATGCCTTCACCAACTCCTCCATGCTGAATGTTACTCCTTCTGTGTTCTTTTGCACTTTTTCTCTCAGTATAAATACAGTGTATTTATATTTACTCTTAATAGTTAAGAACTTCACTTGTGTGCTCTCGTTAGTTGTATTTGACTCACTCGAGCAATGCCTCCTTTTGTATTATTCCAGTCTCCTTCTTCTCCTTCTCTGGATTAGTAACATGTATTTATATTTATCTGCTTTATAGGTGTTTATCTATGGCATATAAATGGCTTTCTCTCCTGTGTATGAATGTTTTGCTAATTGTAGCATTAAAATATGATTAGACCACTAGGACCTGAGGGGCAAGTTCCCTGTGGGGAAGTGTGAACTGAAAAGGTTGGCCACTCTCAATGTGGATCTCTCCCTGGGACTTTGTGGATCACAGAACAGGAAACCAGAATCTGGGGCAAGTGGGAAAGGAAATGCTTGCTGTGTCTTCAGTGCTTATCAAAATATAGTTCGTGAAACAACCGCATCAGAATCACCTGGGCGAAGGGGGCGGGCTTAAAAATTCAGGTTCCTGGGCCTCAACTTTAGCATTATGAATCCAAGTTTCTGGAGGCAGTCCCAGGAATCTGCGTTTTAGTAAACCACCAGGAGATTCTTTTGTACCAGACTTTGAGAACCACTGATCCAGGTACTTCAAGAGCTAGAGTTCATGCCACTGAAACTGTTCTGGTCACTAGCTGTCAAACCTCCTGAATGTCTAATTCAAGGCTGTTGTTCAGGCCTGGTTAGTGTGCTCTCTTTGGTAGTAAGTGACCCATTGGAACAGTGCCTCCTTTTTGAAACTCTTCACTCTCTCCCTCTCCATGACAACCCCTGTTCCTGGCTCATTTCCTAACTTTAATCATTCATTTCTATACTTCTTACCTGGCTCCTCTTACTCCAAATGCCCCACACTCTTGGGTGTTCTTCCAGGTCCTGACCTTGGCCTTGGCCTTGACATTCCACACCAGACCTATGGCTTCCACCGCTACAGGCAGACAGATACTGATGGTGTCTAAATTGATGTTTCCTGCACAGATGCTCTCCTTGGCTTCCACCCCATAAATACAGCTCCCTCTTGGAGCTCTCCACTGGGATGGTTTCAAGCATTCCTAATTGTATATTTCTAAAACCATACTGTGTATTTTCTTTCTATATTTCCTATCTTTGTGGAAGGTACCCACTTAAACACTGGACACCTGAGTGTCAACCATTCCTGTCACTTACTAGCTGTGTCACCTTGGGCAAGTTACTTATCTCTCTATACCTCCACTTTCTCACCTAAAATATGAATGTAATGGCAGTACCAGTCTTGCTGGGTTGTGAGGATTAAATGAATTCAGGCATAGAATAGTACCTGACATGATGGAAGTGCTCAATAAATGCATGCTACTAATAATAATGGTGATGACACTAATAAATACTTAGTAGTTAACAATCATTTTTCTTTCTCCCTCACAGCCCACCCAATAAGCAATCACAATCCATTTTCTCTCTTTAACAC
>NW_006442512.1:4901306-4903563 GCF_000325575.1 Pteropus alecto
TCAGAATATTCTTATTTCTCCCCTGGACTTGTCCCACCTAGACTCCTGTCTTCTCATTCACCTTTGAGGTACCTTAAAGGCAGGGCCTATGTGTTATTTCTTTTTGTGTCCTCCAGCACCAATTGAGTGCAAATTATTTAAAGAATAAATAAATAAGTGAAATGATAGATGGATGGATGGATGGATAGGTGATGGAAGGGTGAATGGACAAAATCGATGCAATATGTAGAAATCTTTGAAGGGGTAAATGCCTTAACTCAAGGTGGCAATGGACAGTGAGGAACTTGGAAAAGCAAACCCTAATTAAGTTGGAAATTCCAGAAAGTACTTCTGAAAAATAACAATGGCCCAATCAATTACATTAATACATCTGAGGAAGCATGTCTCCCAAAGGAATGAGGTCTGCAGATATTAGAAGAGGAATCAATATCCATAAGTGATCAGTATTCCTTCAGTTCAGTTGATAGAAGGTACTATGGTCCAACAGAGATATTTTATCTGCCTTTCCTGACTCATGTGAAATATTCTCTTCGAACCTTTCCACTTCTCTTCTATCTATTCCATCCTCTTCATGGGAGTGGACCTTTTTAATGACTAATTTAGTCTGGGGACCAGATAAACGTTGTCGTATCCTTGGAAAGTCCTCACATTTTATTTTGTGTTCAGTACCTCATGAATGTGGTTCTTGTAGTTCTGCCCTCAAGAGCCCAGTAAGTTCTGAATGCATCAACAGTTTCTGGACCTATGATGCTGATGACCAGATATGTGACCATAGCAAACCCACTTGCGTACTGACCCAGGCAAGCCCGGGTAGCCAACTGGAGTCCCAAGTTGTGGATTTCCTCAGTCATAGAACTGTATTTTCCAATGACATAAATAATGTCTGGGTGAGTTCATTCAAGGAGTCTTGCCTTCAGCACCTCTGTTTCTGGGAAATGTTACCTAATTCATTGGAAAACTCCTTCACCAATTGGACCACTTAACATTATTTTTGATGGTTCTGCTTTCCTTATTTATTGACCTCTGATTGATAATATGCAATAAAGATGGCAAATATAAGGCAGATATATTGCCACTATTCCCCTCTGTGTTCTTTGCAAGCATTGCTAATGAACCATGGCTTTTTTTCCCATTAATTTGGTTTTCAAATTCTTTCAACACAGCCTTCCAGGAAGACACTACCGATCAATTAAAGTTGATAGATGAGATGTAACATATTTATTATTCCTGATCTAGAGGAGTCTATATATGTTTTTTAAAAAGTAATATCTCAATTATTTATTACTGTAAAACATGCCAACCCCAAATCCAGTGGCTTAACAAATACAATTATATTTTCTCATGATTCTATGGGTCAACAACTTGGGCTGAGCTCAGCTGGACAATTCTTCTGCTGACTTTGTCTGGCACCTGGTGGCTTTATGAGGACTGGAGGATCTAAAATGGCCTCACTCACAGGACTGGTAGTTGGAATCAGCTGTTGACCGAACCACATATCTCCAGTAGGCTGGCTCAGGCTTCTACATGTGGTGTGCTTGTTCTTATGTGCTTTTCAAGCCTCTGCTAATGTCCCATTGGCCAAAGCAAATCATGTGACCAAGCCCAACGTCAATGTGGAAGGGGCTTCACAAGGATGTGGATTCACAGAAGCATGATTTACTGAGGGCCATTTCTGTAGCAATATACTCCAGGTGTGGTGGTATTTCATTGATCAGAAACTTATTGAATGCCTACTATGAGCCAGATACTGTGCCTGGCACTGAGTATAAAATGGCAAAAGAATTGGGAAGAATTCCGAACACTGGAAAGGCTCTGACTAGATGCAAAGAGGGAAGAATTGAAACCAGTATCTGAGTCATTGGATGAAATAATCCACGTATATGTGTTTGTGTGTGTGTATGTGTGTGTGTACATGTAAGAAGGAAGAAGTGTGTCATATCTGAATCATTGGATGAAATAATCCACGTATGTGTGTTTGTGTGTGTGTGTGTGTGTGTGTACATGTAAGAAGGAAGAAGTGTGTTGAATTACTTATATAATTTCTTCTATTCTCCATTTTATGTATATTTGTACAACTTAGATTGAATGAGTAACTCTACTGTTATCCATTGTGATGTGTCCCTTAAAGCTTTTCTTCAGACTCTAAAAAATTTAAAACAATCACATAAGTGTATTCTTCAAGACCACAAAGAGCTGCTCGAGATTTTTTTCACTTAGAAACCGGGCCAACTCTGAGGCTGAGGCCCATTTTTGCTAA
>NW_006442512.1:4903581-4944331 GCF_000325575.1 Pteropus alecto
CTGCATCCCCGCCGCCCACAGCGGCTCCAGTCCAGAGTGAAAGTTCAAAGGCCAAATGCTTATGGTCCAAACAGCCTCTCCAGCAGTGATGGCAAAGAGACAACTCCACTTATGAAAACAAATGATCATTCCTTCTATTTACATAGCTCTTAAGCCTTCTTTTCCAAGCATATTCATATCCTTTCTCTCATCTGGTTCATTATACCCAAAACCTTTCGAGGTGGGCAAGGCAGGTAACAGATTGAGAAACCGAGGCCTGGACAGGGGACATGACTTTCTCAGTGAGTGACAAGGATTAAAATAAAGCTCCAGCTTCCTGCTTTCAGCTCTCGGCTTGTCCAGTAGATCGCACAGCCATAAATAGGGCTGCATGATGTCCCCCAGTTCTATGAAATCTGCTTTTAAAACCCCTCTGGGGTTTTCTATTCCACACCTTACAGTTCCACTAATAACCATTTTAAACTTGCTTTACTTTGCATTCGCTTGGGAAGAATGAAGGGAACCATCAAACATTTCCCCAGATGTTGGCTTCTAAATCTTTTGTCATCTAGAGAAGATAGTGGATTCTCTTTGAAGCTCCGACTTCCAGCCCATAAATGATCCAGTATCCACCTGATGGAAAACAGAGGCCCAGAGGCAATTTCACTGTGAGTACCCAACATACCTCCTCAAAAAGACATGTGATACAGAAAGAAAATTAAAGTTAACATCAAGAGAAGGCTTGGAGAGCCACCGCTAGAGAGAAGAATGCAACTCAAGGAAGTCCAGTGTATGAGTGATAGTAGACTCCTTGCCTTCACACTGCTAGAAAGTTTTGGGTGAGATGCAGAATGCACCAGGAACCTCCCTCTCCCTGGCTCATCTTCCTTGAGAGTGTTGATTTTCTGTATCACCATCCTGGAGCACAGGAACCCACTGGAAAGCTTGGATGAGAGCAAATATCCTGATTCTCATAGTTTAGGTCATGGAGACTGAGAAGTGGTGATGCCACTGCTATCTTACATTCCTTGCTCATGGCAGACCTGACAAACTTTTTGGATGAGATTGGAAATGGCTTAGAGTCTTTTTTAATATAACCTTTGTGGCATCTACCACCACTTGATTAGACTGGCATGCTGGATAAAATCTCTCTGCCAACTGTACAGTTTTTGGTGACCCAAAGGCCTTGCAGGAAGGAGGCAGAAGTGCAGAATTATTCAGGTATGCATGAGGTGGACATTCTTAGCTCCTAGGAGTCCACATCTTCTAGGCTTAAATACAAGGGGCATGGTCAACTCTAAACAAGAGCTTGTTGCTACAAGAGAGGGGACCAAATGCCTTTGACACTGGCCTCAGTACTTCAAAACTTGCCTTGGAGTTTTTCCATGGTATCAACATAGGATCAGTACTGGCAACTCATGTACAAGATTAAAAAACACAAGAACATCAAAAGCCAGCAAAATGAATGCTCTGAATAATGTTGCTAAACAAATTTATCAAATGAGTGAGGAAAACAGCAGAGCAGCTAAAGCAGAAAGGGATAGTAGATCACCTCTGGTTCGATACCTCTGGTTAACCAGTGAAGAAGCAGGACCAGATTAGGAAAGCAGCTTCCTCAATGCCACACAGCAGAGCTAGAGCCCAGTCTCCTTACTCCCAGGCCAATATTCTTTCTATTTCACTGCACACCCTAACCCCCGCCCCCCTTGCTTCTACATCCTGATTTGTATTCCTCCATAAATCTGTTGTCTGCCTCAGCACCCTTTCCCCACGCAGCCACCTCCTTTCTTAGGGGAAGATTATTAGTATACAGATTCAGTCACTAAGCAACTTAATTTAAATTGTACTAAAAAGCTCGGTAAGGTATGAAAGGTGAGAGGAATTTCACCCTGCTTTCTAATAAATATGACAATTAGTGTTTCTGTTCCGAGGTCTCTGGATTGTTCTTCAAATTCCCTCAGGGAAGAGATGTTAAGCGAGGAGTAAGCACTGTGTGTATAAAATGGAGTTATACACACAGTGTAATAATGGACTGGCAGATTCTTACAAAACTCAAAAAAAACATTTATATCCCAATTCACCTGTCTGTGGCCAGAAGGCAAATAAGATGGCATAGAGATGTAATGCCCAAGTATGCGAAAGGCAGGTACATACCATCAGGGGTGATGCACATAACACACATTCTAGGAGAATCCCAGATCTGAGGCTCTAGGAGATAAGTAACTCTCACAGATGACTTTGAATTAAGAGGCCTTGCTTTTACAAGAAGTCGTATTGTAATTGTGGCCTCCATTTTCACAGCTGGTGTTTCTGTCAGAGGAATCTGGCTAGTCTCTTCTTCATCTTATGCAGTGAAAACAGCATTGCGCCTGAGCCAATAGGCCTAGGCTCTGGTTTTGGGTTATCCATTCCCTTGCCCCACCAGCTTTTACTGTTTGTGTAGTACTTTAGGCCAGCCTCTGGATCATTTTCCTAACATGTGAAAATCCAGAAGCTGCAAGCAATTTGACTTCTGGGAATGTATGCCCCACGAATAGTTAAGAATTTATGCAAATATTTAGCTGCATGAATGCTCATTACAATGTTGCTATTGATAGAGGAAAAGTCGTAATAACCTAAGGGTCCAGCAACAGGGGACTGGTTAAATAAACTTAGTACTCCAAGTAATAAGGTAACATGCAGGCATTAAAATGATGTTGAGAAATGTATCTACAGTCACAAAAAATGTCAGGTAAAAGAAGGAAAGAAATCACAACAGTATATACAGGATTAACTCATTTTTGTTGAAAAAGATACATTCGTGTGTTTGTAATATATATTGTATGTATAAGGTGCATTACATTATGTGCAATATATTGTATAGGTATAATAATACAAATATATATTTACTTAAGAGGGTATTCTAATTTTCTAACATGGTGTTACTAGTGATTATTTAAAGTAGATGAAATAATGAACATTTTACCTTTTGCTCTTTTTACTTACCTATATTTTCTAATGTTTCTATAATGAACGGTGGTGCTCTTAATAAGAAAAAGCAATAAAATAAACTTTATTTTGAAAAAGAGTGGGGTTGACTGTGATTATCCAAGTTCAATCATGCTGAAGAATTCTGTAAGGAAAAACTGCTCCCTTTAGAACAGAGAGCGGAAGCCTACGCCCTGGGGTGAGAGCTAGGGCAGCAGCTTCTCCCTTTTACTTGGCCGGTGTGAGCTACATAAATATCCTCTTAGCCCAGCTCATGCTCTGGCCTGGAGTTACTCATCTCTAGCTTTCTGGCCTCATTTGGACTCACTCTTCAGACATCATTTAAAAAGAATTTCTGTTTAACCACAGCGCCCACATGAAGAATCCTACTAAAACTTTATTTTAACTAAGTTCTAGCAGACAGATGTCTTAAATTAGCTCCACCGGCCTCAGAGGACACCTCCAAATCCCCAACTTCCAGAGCAGTTGTTGCTGGTGGGCCTGACCAGCTGGGAGAAAAACTCCATTTTATACACACACAATAACTCACTGACTCACTCACTGACTCACTCACTGACTCACTCACTCACGCATGTATATACACACATACACATGCACGCGCACCTACATCCACAGGGTCCAGTCATCAATTGACTACATGTCCCTTCCTCTGCTTGAATTCCCGGTGTGGATTGGAGGCCACAGAAGGACTCAGTCTGACTGAGCTGTGGATAAACCGCACTGTCTCGTTGGACACTCTAACATTCTTACTGCATTTATGGTGGCCTCCACTCTCTCTTTCTTTCCTCTGAATGCTGATTTTTCTTTCCGGTTATCTTTTCCCTCAGACCCATCCAAGGGAAGCTCCCCCGCCCCTCTCAGCACTAAGAGACTTTTGCATGGGCTTTGACGTTCACTTGGCTAGCCCCTTGGGGACGCCTTCATGTGCTGTTATTTTTCCTTTTATGTTTAAGGTCCCTTGGGGCCCCCTTGACCCTTGTGGGCTGGTTACACTGGCTCCAGCCTGGACTCCACTGTGTGTGACCACAGCAGTGCAGCAGGGTACGGGTGGTGGGAAATGGGGATGGGGGGCTTTCCCGCATTTTTTAAGATAATATAATAAGGTCATGGTTAAGACTAACATGGAAGTATGTTAGAGGAAGCTCGATTGTGAGACAGACAGAGAAAAACAGCTCCCACTACCCCACCAACCAATGGTGGAATGCTGCTGTCCCCAAGCCCTGCCACTAGGCATGCTCCCGCACTTCAGCTCTGGACCACCCCTCTGCCTGTGACAATGAAGGTCTCCCTTTGATTTCCTAAGAGTCCCCAGGCTTATTTCCCACAGATTCCCTCTGCTCCCGGCACCTACAGTCTTTCTTTCATTGTGTCCCTGTTTAACCCATGGCAAATCGGAGTCTAACCTCAGCCCTCTGTTGATTTCCAAATAGCATCTCTGCATCATGAGCTCAGTAGCTCCCATGCCTGGCTTCCTGGGCAAGTGCTTGAACTCCTTCCCCACTACCACACACTGTCTTTCTGACATTTAAGATCTCTCCCACTTCCTGCCTCCACATCTCTTTGCTCTCTCATTTCTTAATCACAGCATTTACATTCACCCCTTTCTCTGAAGCGCAGGCACCTGTTCTTCTTCCTTCAGCTCTCACTCAACTGTGAATGCCTACCATCCATCAGGCAAATCATCCCTCCTGAGCATCAGTTCAAAGGTGAAGGTTTGTGTCACCCTTCCCATCATCTTCCTGGCCCTCACAATCCTCCTGAGCATCAGTTCAAAGGTGAAGGTGTCACCCTTCCCATCATCTTCCTGGCCCTCACAATATGAGGCTTGAGGGAGCACTTGATACAGGCTTCTAATTTACACCTAGCATTTTGAATCATAATTAGTTGTCTCTCCTCTGGCCAAAAACGAGCTTGGTGAGGGCCAGGAGTCGGTCTTCCATGTCTGTCTCCAGCTCCACTTATTACTTATTTCTTTAACATGAGTTTGAACAGATGTTGAATGAACTTGTGCTGGATGACACTGGAGATAAGACTGAGTAACGCCTAATAGTGGACTGATTTATAGATTTGTGTCCCCAGTCAAGAGGAAAGCTGAAAAAAAGACTGCATTGGGCAGAAGGGAATTCATCTGAGGTAAGTGGGGTGTGGGTGTGATAGGTCAGGAAACACCTTCCAAAAGGGGAGAAGTCCCTGTGAGCTTTCCCCAGGGGCCTGCTTGATGAGGCCTACCCTATCTTACTCCCTGTTCTTCATTCAACACCATTTATCCAGCACTGACTATGTATACAAGGTCCTGAATAGGGAACCTGAGGCACAAATCAAACAGCTTGTCCAAGGTCCCCCAGCTAGTTAGTGGAAGAACTGGAAGACAAACGTGATTCTCACTCCAGAACCCTCACTCTTCATCTTGATGCCAAATGTTTGAGATGAAGGACTTCTAGTTGCTTTATCCAGCCTGTAATCTTCTGGGAATCTGAATTCCTAGCAGCTGGAGTTTGTCAGCCTTTAGAGCAGCAGAGAGAAGGAACAAAACGCGCTCCAAAGTCTCTAGTGGGGTTACCTGTCTAGTTGGTTCCCAGTCTCGGCTGATTCCTGCCGGTGGTGCACAGGCTGGTCATTCGTGGGGACAAGTGCATCTACCTCCAGTTCTTAGGACAAACAATGCAGCAATGCTTGGCTGAAATGTTTGGAAGTGGTGTTAGCAACCCAGACTTGGGTTTCTGAGACTTCCTAGGCAGCTGCTCCCTTGGATCATTCTCCTTCCTCCTGCCACCTGTAGTCTAAATTTAGTGATAACCATGGTAAAGTCACTTTGGCAAGTCACTAAACTATACCATCTCATCAGGGCCACTGTGGGGTTGGGGGGTGGGTTGGGAGCCCCATGATAATTGTCTTGGTACGGTCTCCTGCACTATGGGCTTTAAAAAATGTCTTTCTTTGCCTATATAAATAATATACAATTTGGAAAATGCAGAACATAAAGAAAATAAATAATGTCTGCATTCCCTTCGCTAAGAGGTTTTATTGTTAGTATTTGAATCAAATTTTTTCTGATAATAATATAATCTTATCAATTAAAAAACAGACAAATATGAGCAACAAAGAATACCAGCATTCAGAAATACCACATTTTAGTGTATTTCTTTTCAATGTTTTTCTATTTACATTTTGTTTACAAAGTTAAAATCATACCACACAACCAATTTTGTATCTTGCTTTCTCCACTTCCCATTTTGCAAAATAAGCAGTCTCCAAGTTGTTATTTTAAACTCTTTAAGACCATTTGTTAACACGATATTTCACTGTTCCCAAAAACCATGACTTACTTAACCATTCCCTTATTCTGGAATGGTTGCTTCCTTTTTTTTTTTTTTTGCAATTACAAATTATGCAACTTGATGGTGAACATCTTTATGCCTGAATTTTAATGACATTTAGAATTACTTCCCTCAGATAGATTTCTACAAGGAGGGTTATAAGGTAAAAGGCTATGAATATTTTTAAACGTTGTGATCCTTATGCCAGAATGTTTTCCGAAAGAGCTAGGTCATCTTACATGATCTCCCCCCAAAAGTGCAGGGGAGTGAATAGGCAGCATTTTTTGTGTAAGTGGAACAAAGCTCAAAGAAAGACAGACAGAAATTGGATTCACGGGCAAATTTTAGCCTAAAGGGAAAGATCAGAATGGGAGAGAGTGAAGTGTCAGCTCTTGCAGGGAACTTTTACAAAAAGATTATGGAAATGAGAGCCTATAAGGACTTCTTCCAGGTAAAATGGGGAAGTTACCAGCTTTTCCTCTGCTTATCTCCTGGGGCAATTCTCTGTCCACTTCTCCTAGGTCAGAGGGCTGAGCATTGGCACCAGCCAGCTTCCCTGGGGACAGAGAGCTTGCCCTATCACAGTCACCTTCCAAAAAGTAGAAACACACCAGTAGGAAGAGATCTTAAAGATTCTTTGTTCCAACACTTCATTTATCAGATTAAAGTCTAGAAAAATAAAGTGACTTGCTGAAGAAGAGGTTCAGAGCTAGTTTGTGGCAAATCTTAGTCTAATATCCATATTTCCCTCCACATTTGATGACAAATAAAGACCTTTGCATGTCACTTAAAGTCACAATCCTTGTTACATGATTTCTTGTACACATGTATCCCTCTACACATTTCCTTCATTAAGTTTTGAGGGTATTACTAATGTCACGTAGTTGATTATAGTGCTTAGAAGGTATTTTTTTAAAAACTGATAAGTGTCAGAGTTTCTTGACTGATTGGTATATATCACTAAGGTAAATGGTTTCTCAAGTCTTTGCTAAATTTCTGGATGCACTTAAAGGAAGTTAATTAACCTGAGGTCTCCATCCACCTGTGCTCTAATTCATCCATGTACCTTCTGCTCTTGAAGCATCATGGCACGTCATAAAGAGAATTATAGCATGTTGGTATGAGTCTTGTGGCCTTTCTCCTTTGATATACATTGAAACACCTGAAATAGGTTGAACTTCAGCTATGACCCTGCTGTTAAGAACTTATTCAATGCTGAATTCAAATCTTATTTCTTTCAAGAAAAAGAACAATCCTTTCACCTGCATAGGCTAAAGTGTTCACTTTCTTTTCTAAATTTCGGTTGTTTATACCAGTGGTTTGAATAACCCTATTTGAATATGATAATTCTTTTTAACTTAAAAAAATGTTCACGGAACTCACATGACAGTAATTGTTCTTTTAGCACTGATTTTAAAAGTTCATGATGATCAAAAAATAACATGAAATCCTAGCCTTTAAGTGGCTACATATTCTGCCAATCACCATGCAAAATTGAAAAATAAAGTATATGCACCTTCTGGATTGGCTGAGTCATTTTACAGATATAAGGATTTGTGATGCTTAGTACAAATCATGGACTACAAGGGATCCAAAGTCCAAAATTTGCGAACCACTGGCCTATTGCATTTATTTATAATGAACCACAAGTCAAAGGATGTTGCTTGTGTTGTCCCGTAACTCTTCAGGATAGATTATATCCTTCATTTAGATTGAATACTTCCTGAGGACAAGAACTTCCACCTACATGCATTTGAACATCTACAATGCTAATAGTACAATTAATTAAGAACTATTAATTGAGCACTAGCAATGTGCAGAACATTGAACTTGACTCTGTGGATGATACAAAGTGTAAGATCCAGTTCTTACAGCCTCATTATAGAGACATGACAAATGGATGAATTTGCCTATATATTTGTAGGCAATAAATGGATTGAATAATGGGTTTAAGAATTAACTCTCTGAGAGCAAGGCTTGGGAAATAAAGTAACAAATTACTGGCTAAACCCTATAGGTTACAGAATTAATTATGAAATTAATTGAACAGACCCTAAATGCTAAGACTGCAGGAAAAAAGAGTGTGCTGATGAGGAGGAAAGCTTTGTAGAGAAAAGCTTTGAGTGTGAACCTGAAAGATGGTTAGGACGTGGCTGCTTCCTTCGGACATGGCAGGGGCTCAGAGAGTAACTGAATGAATGCATGCATAAGAAAAGCACTTTGTGCCAGATAGGCACAAAGCGAAATTCTCATTCTTTTAAAGAATAACATATTTTTTTTTTCTGAAACACATAGGAGTCAATTTCTTGAAGGGAGCAGTGAATGAAGAGGGGAGGTATTTTTTTTTATTTTCTACCGAGAGTCTCGAATCCCATAATTTTTTAGAATGTAATTACTGGGGTCCAGAGGTTAGAGTATTGAGGTTCCAATGGTAAAGTGACTTGTCCTGGATTGTAACAATCATTAGTAGCAGAGCTGGGACTTAAACTTTGGGTGCTGGGCTTTAAGTCTAGCATCTTTCCTCTCTGTCTTGCTACCCCTGAAATTTCTTCTCTTTCACTGAACTTGTTAAAACAACTTGTCTAAAATAACTTTGCCTGAGGCTAACTCTTCCCACCACCTTCTTATTCTAATTACAATGCTGGACTGGCCTTTTTTTTTTTTTTTTTTTTTCTTGCTATATAAGCATGCCCTACTTAGAAATTAGAAGCCACTGCTGGGTGGTTTCAAAGAGACTGTATTGGCATCCACTGTTCCAAAACCATACTTGTAAAAGAAAAACTTAATTACAAAATCCAAACTGTGGCTTTGTGGAGTGTGATCTCGTGAGCGTGGATGGGTGATAGGGATAGTTCTGGAGAGGCCCTCTCCACTGCCATTAGTTTTCACATACCAGAGAGAGCTGCCTACTCTGGATACCACAAACCAATTAGGCTGAGACCCTTCCAGGAAGCTGCCACCATCTGGGTGGTCTGAAGAGTTGGTTGGTGGGCACTGGGATCCTTCTGGCCAAGGATGCTCAAAGCTCAGAAACCTGAGAGCAAAATTAACTCCAAATTCCTTGGCTGTCTGTGGGCTGAAGTCAAGCTATTGGTACAGCCTGTTCCATTGTGAAGTAACTGGCAAATTCTTTGCCAAGAGGTCTCGGGTTCTCCTAACTGTGGATTTTTTTTTTAATCTCAGTGATAATTTTCTTCATCACTATCAAAGATTCCTGGGCCTTCATGCTTTCTCTTATCTGATCTTCACTAATAAAGCCTTGCTCTCAGAGGCTTAATTCATTAATCTATTCACTCGACACCTATCTACTGTTCAGGATTAACATAGTGCTCACCTGCAAAGTGAGAGAGTTGTGTGAAATGATCCCCTTGCATTCTATCGGTATTATTCAGGGTTCGAGTAGGAGACAGAAACCACACAGTACTTAGAACAAGAGCCATTTAATATAAAGATTTATTAACTAACAACAGAGAACTAGGTATTCAGGGTAAAGTAAACTCTGAAGAACATTGGAATAGCAGATAGAAGGAGCAGCTTAAGGCCTACCCTAGGGCCGAGGCAGAGTACCCAAGGAAGGGACAAATTTAGAGAGTCCGCACCCCCAAGACCGAGATAAAGATCTTACAACTGTAACCCAATGGATGGCACAAAAACTCTTTGAGGTGTAACAGGCTGGGGCTGCCACTGGGGTGTTAGAAAAACGCATCGAGAAGCTACCTGTGGGGGTACTGCTGAAGCTTACTTGAGGTGAGTGTGCTTCCCACATTGGCCTCTGCCATAGCAAAGCCACAGGAGTAAGAAGAAAAGAAAGCACACCAGACCAGGAAGAGAGTATCCTTTTCCCCTTGTGTCCTGCAGTATCCCTCCAGAACCCTCTGCTGATAGCCCTTAACATCAAGCCATAAGGTAAAGAGAAATGTTTACAGCATCCATCTTTACTACCACACACTGGAGATGAGAAGCAATATATCAATAACTGGTACATTATCATTCTATAATATATGATTCTTCAAGTTATTCAATTTTAACATTAAAATTTAAATAAATATATATGAAATAAATGAATCGCTTGTATTGTACATTGCCTAGACATGATCTTAGCCTATTCTAGTCTTTTGTTACCTCTATTTCTCAATACTTAATGAATTGCTTCAAAATAAAACCAGCCTAGAGTAGGATGACCTTTGACCTTAAAACTTTAAACATGTCATAATCATGTTTATATATGATTATAAACATCTCTATATTTCATATATAATTAGTTATTAGTACTAACTATGCTCCTTTCTAATGACAGCAAATATCTCAGAGGAGAAATAAGATCAAGAGCGAAGTCATCTCAAACCAGATATCAAGAACCAGGAGAGCAACAGAAACTGTGATAAAAGTTTGTAGAAAGGAAAAAGATCCTTAGGCTGAAATGGTCAAAGAAAGATTTGTAATGGCTGCCAGATGTGAGGTGAACATTGAGTAATGGGCAAAATTCATACATTCAAGTACGAAGGAAAGAAACCAAGATGTAGCTTCAGAATGAGAAATGGACTAACTGGTCCCTTGACACCAAATTTGCTAGTCTAAAGTTTGAACTGAGCCAGTCAGTGGCCAAACAGACATGTGATGCACCTAGAGCAGATTCCAGGGCAACCAGCATGCAGGACTTCTGAGAGTCACTGGATCCCACAAGGCCATGTTCGAGAAAATAACATTTACAGACCTTCCTATCATTTAGATAAACCCACAGTTCTCATATCAGTGGGTTGAGCTTTTGCAAGTATAAAGGATTTACTGCTATTGTAAACAACTTCTGCTCTGCACGTTATTTAATTGAAATATTGAGATACCAAGAACGAAGAGCAAATAAATATCTCAAGTAATTGTGATCAACTGTGCAAATACAGCCTTGCCATGTTGCATGCCTTAAGTTTATTTGCTCTCTCATGAATGAAGATTGGGCAGAGGTGTGGCTTAGAAGTGTTATAAGCAATTGGACAAGTTGTGTGCTGAATGAGGATGACAGTTAGAAGGAAAGTGGTTGTTGACCTCTGTCGCTGTCACTTGCTCTTAATATTTACTGACATTTGACCTCTGTGACTCTAGAATTCTCTGGCCTGTGTTCTAAAAGCTGTCGTTCCTCAGTCTCTGTCTTAGGCTTGGATCGCTCTACACACATCCTGGGCCTTCCTGTTCATTCCGATGGCTCAGATTACCATGTACATATGCTGTAACATCCAACTTTTTAACTTCATCTCCAGACTGGAATAACATCCTTGCTCCTGGATGTGGATGCATTCTAGGCAACTGTAGCTCAACATATGCCAAGCTGAACAAATTTTCTTACCTCCACAAACTTGTTGCTGCTCCTATGTACTCTTTTAGTAAAAGGTAATATTATTTCACCCAGGTGTGCAAGCTAAAGACCAGAAAGTCATCCTTAGCCTCTCACTCTTTCACCTCCCACATCCAAATCAGTCACCAAAGCTTATTTATTATCATGCATCCAAAATCTCTTAAATATATCTCCTAGCTTCCACCCTACTCTAGTCCATGTGCCAGAGCCTCTAACCTGGACTATGATAGCCTCTGAAATGGTTTTTAATCACGCAAATATTTTACTTATTAAAAAGTTATATTAAAAAAGATCCTGTCAGATATAGGCTGTGGGAATGTCCTTCTGATTTGGTTTTGGTTTGCATCTGCCAGGGGTGTTGTTTACTTGAGTACAATTTTTAATGCATGTTTCTTGGCTTCAAGGTGCCTAGTCCATGAAATTAGTATAGTTTCAACCACCCCCCCCCCAAATGATATGAGGATAGCATGCGGTTAAAAGTCCTTAGTGGAGACCTCCTTTTGTGTTTTTCCCCCGAATATTTGCTCAGTATCATACTAGTTACTGTTATTTGTCATTGTAGAAAAGGCTAGCACAACTGGAAAATTTGTAATTTTGTAAAATAAAGTGCAGCCTCATCTGTCGGTTGGATTTTAGATCCTTCCATGTTTATGCTTAACCTTGGTACAAAGTGTGGTAAAGATTTTGCTATTTAAAGGTCTTGTTTTCATAAAAGCAGCCACGCTGATGACATCTTAAAGCACATAAATGAAATATGTGGTGATATACTGAAATCAAACAGGAAGCAGGGCATCTCTATCAACCCCTCTACACTAAGGAGAGTCTGCTATTCCCTCAGGACCCGTCACTCACACGGCACGACATGGGGCTCTAACACGCAGAATACAAGGGAGGTCACCTGTGTCAGTCCACATATTAAATACTAGTAAAGTTTAATTTCTTTCTTATTTTTCTTAGAAAAAAAAACAAGCAGAAATAAAAATTTCAATATTTTCTTCCCTTTCTTCAAAGGATTATCTTGTGTACTTGAGCGGGTCTCGTCCTACTTTGTAGATCACTGCTTTATAGAAGGGTGTTACAGGTTGAGCTGTGTCTCCCAAAAGTATATGTTCAAGTCCTAACTCCTGGTGCCTGTGAATGTGACCTCGTTTGGAAATAGGGTCATTGTAAATGTAGTTAAGACGAGGTCATATTGGGATAGGGTGAGCCCTTAATCCTATATGACTGGTGTCCTTATAAGGAGAGGAGAAGACATGCCCAGAAAAAAAGATGTAGAGACATACAGGGAGATGGCCATGTGATGAGGGAGGCAGAGACTGGAGTTAGGCATCTATAAGCCAAGATTGACAAGAATTGCCAGAAACACCAGAAGCTAGAAGATGCAAGGAAGGATTCTCCCCTAGGGATTTCAGAGAGAATATGCCTTTTGATTTTGAACTTCCAGCCTCCAGAACTGCAAGACTATATTTCTGTTGTTTCTAGCCACAAAGTTTGTGGTACTTGTTATAGCAGCCCTGGAAAACTAATACAAAGGGAGATCCATAGAAAATCAAAGAAAGTTCAGAGAGATAGCAGGAATACCAGTAGGGCAAGGTGACCCAGAAACCTGGGCAGTAGATTGCTCAGAAAGGAGGGTATGGGCAGTGGTTTCAAATGCTTCTGGGAAAACAGGAGGACAGGAGCAAAGCCACAGGAATGTGCATGGGAGGGTTGGGAGCTGAGAGAGGAAACGCACCTTCTGTGAGGGGAAGTAGAGGATGATTTACCTGGATGGGTTGGGTGGGGATGGGCTGTCAAGAGCCCGGAATGCTTATTCCTTCTGCTCTCTTGGGCTTCTCTCTTCTGGCATCTGAATTTCTTCAGCTGTCTTCTGGTTGTTGTAACACTCTCTACATTACTTTCCTTAAGATTTGCTTGTGACGCACGTCTGGGTTTCCAGGTTCCCCATCTACATTAGTATCTTTACGCCATACAGGACCAGTCACATTCTCTCTGCCTTGGATGCCTGAAATTATTTCTACCTCATTTGAGTCACCACTTTAGGGCCCTATAAATAAAAGTCTAATAAGTTGTTGCATCTCTATTTAATAACATACTAAGTGGCTGTTGGAAAGATTGACATTGTCATATAAAAAAGCAAAGTGTAGAAAAATTTGTCTTTGGATGCCTCCATTTTTATATAACAGAGTTGTATATACATAGACTTAGATTATGCGTAATCTTGTTAGATTAGACATGAGGAGGGCAAGGAAGATAAACTGACCCTGCTCCCAGAGAGAGAGCCCCACTTTCCTTGAAAGGATCAGATATTATCTGTGCCCAAAGAAGAGATTTCCCCTATAGGAGCTCACTTGGAAGAACAAGTGTACTCATTTATTTATTCATTCAGTCATTCAACAAATATTAACTAAGCAGCTACTTCATGCCCTGGGCTAAGTGCTAGGAATATAGTGAAGAACAAAAGTAAGACAGTTTTTGCTGTCAGAGAGACTACAGTCTTTTTAGGAATTCAGGCTTTTATAATGCAGTATGATAAATGTCAAGGGAAAAATGCATGTTTTATATTCTAAATGATTATTTAACTACATGTTAACCACTGAATGTTATAGGCAGAATAATGACCTGGATAGATGTTCACGTCTTAATCCTCAGAATCTGAATGTGTTACCTCATAGAGCAAAAATATTTTTGCAGATATGATTAAATGAAAGACTTTGAGATTGAGACGTTGTCCTCGATAGTCTGGGTGGGCCCACTCTAATTACACACCTCCTTACAATCAGAGAACCTTTCCTTGTTGATTTCTGAGTTAGAGGGAGATGTGATTATGCAAGCAGGGTCAGAGAGATGCAATGGTGCTGACTTTGAAGATGGAGAAAGGGGCCATAAGTTAAGAAATTAGAAGCCTGACATAGATCTCACTGGGCTGGAATCAAGGTGTCAGCTAAGTGTGTCTTTGCTTTAAACACTTAGCTGACACCTTGATTCCAGCCCACTGAGATCTATGTCAGGCTTCTAATTTACGGAATTGTGTTGTTTTAAGCCACTAGTTTGTGGTAATTTGTTACAACAGCAATATACTGAGTTATTCTATGTGTGTGTCAAGTTGAGTAAAACATGCTCCCTGTCCTCAAGAAATTCACAATTT
The DNA here is from genome assembly GCF_000325575.1 of Pteropus alecto. NCBI lineage: Eukaryota > Metazoa > Chordata > Mammalia > Chiroptera > Pteropodidae > Pteropus > Pteropus alecto. The sequence continues at coordinate 4,918,361 of NW_006442512.1, forward strand.
ATCAAGGGAGAGAGACATATAAACGGTATAATAAAAGTGCTAAGACTGGCATGTATACATGGAGCTATGCATATAAAATTAATTTGGAGACATCAGTTAATCTTTCCAATCTAAGAAAAACTTCTGTTGATTTTATTTTCTCCACCAGCTACTACCCCATTCTCTCAGCCCCCTTTTGCACGACAGCTTCTTGAAGGAATTATCTATTACTATAGTTTCCAATTTTTCTCCTCCAATTTCCTCTTGAAGCCATTGTAGTCAGGCCTTTGTACCTGCTACCCCAACAGCTCGTACCCCATCACCAATGACATCCACAATGCTAAACCCAATGTTAATTTTTACTCCTCACTGGTACAACTAATTAGTAGCATTGACACAGCTAACCATGCCCTCCTCCTCGATATATTTCCTTCATTTGGTTTTCCTACCAGGCACTACACGGTCCAGATCCCTGGTCCTCTAGTCTCTCAGGTCCTCTCCTCCATCTCTTGCTCTTTTTCATTCTGTTCCAGCCACAGTGGCACTTATCACTCTCTGATCTTTGTCCTTTAGGGATAATGATTAATCTCAAGGAGTTCGAAGAGTGCCTAGAACTTAATAGATGCTCAGTAAATATTAATGAATAAGTGAGTAATTTTTCTCAATCACGAGCTCTCATGTTGTTTACTGTTCCTCTTTCAAAATACTGTTTGTTACTTCCTTTGTTTTTTGAGATATTTATCTAGAATCTCAATTTCAGACAGCTTTGACTAGATTTTTGTATAATGACAAAAGAATCTGGTGTCCCTATAATGCCAGGAACATTGATATTAAAAAAAAAAAAATAGGAGTCGTGTCTGAAAGAAAACTTGATTCCACCCTGGAGTCCTGTTTTGATCCTGGATTCTAACCTATGCTTGTTCTGACAAGTCTCAGAAATGAACCTGAGTAGACATAATTCTGAAAGTTCACATGACAATCACCCATGACTTTATAAATGCACCATTTGGTGAGTATTCAAAATATTAAATGAATGTGAAACTGGAAGGTCAATGAATCCTTTGTTTAAGATGGCATTAAGCTAAATCTCTGTGCGTGAAATGTTTTCATATAGAAAACTCAGTCATTTACATTGTCGAATAAATCAACACCAACTTCTCAGGCACTTACTTGAGGAAGCTGTATAACTACTGCTTAGGAACATAGGCCTGGAACTCCACAGACATATTGAAACACAGGAAGTAACCACTCTAAATCTCTGTAAGTGATTATATCGTATTCACTTTATCTTTTAAATATTTTGGAGAAAAAAGAGAAAATACAAACACCTATTCCTAACCCTAACATAAAATACATTAGAGTCAGTACAGTTGATGGCTGGAGTTCCCTTTTTGTTTCACTTAGTCCATAGGAAGGGGGCTATCATTCAGACCAGCCGAAGTTCCGAGGTCTCAAAACTGTCGTTGCTCGACGTACCCAAGGAAACATGAGGTCTGGTAGTACCAGAAAAAGTCAAACTAGTTTCTTCCTGTGGTATGCTACAGCTCACATATGAGAGCAAATTGATAATTTTTAAAGAATTTTTATGAGCTGGTTGATGTCCCTTTACTAGGTTGAACTCCATGGTGGAAATATTTACAGCAGAGAAATTAGCAATTTCTCTGTTAGCAAACCAGGCATCCCCACCACAACCTCCCCCCACCCAAAAAAAAGCCAGCTGTTAAACACTTTACCAGTATACCAGTGGTTAAGTATTTTCTTTGACACATTTTATGTCAACGAGAGTTTCTAAACTACCATTTTTCAGTTTTGGACTTTCTATCTGAAATACTTTAACTTTCTATAGTGAATTATTTACAGATATAGGTCATTTATATAAGTTTTGCTTTGTAATTTTTATCCTCCATGGGAAAATTATTTACGAACATGAATACCTTATTAAGTTTTGGTTTTACATTTATTTACACAGCTCAATTCATAACTACGTGGTGTGATTATTAATTGCTGACTCTCTGTCATTCCCATTTCATGGAAAACTTCATGGTCTCCAATATCAATATAAATTAGCCTTTGTTAGCTTCAGCTTCATTATTTATAAAACTAGGATAATAATAATACATGCCACTCATTTAGTTGCTGGGAGTATTAAAAAAAAATAAGACATGCAAAGACTTTAGCTCAGTGCTTGGTAATATCTCACTAAATTTTGGTTATTATATAGTAATATTAGCAGTAGTACATTGTGCCATAGGATCCACACACACAAAAGGCAAGACGTGGTGGTTTGGTACACAATTATTTTGACCAATCCCTATACAGTTTAGGAACACAAATTGACCAATGCTTGTTGTTTGGTGCTTTAGATAATAGGAGTCCTTGTCTGAGCTGATCCCATTGCTGGTAGAAAGATATAAATTGAGAAATTATCTTCATGCTCTCAGAATAATATTGGAGATTTATTAGATCAGGCACACCAAGTTGATATTTTAGAGTTGTAAGACTGAAAAATAATAGCTTTTTCATACCTTCTCATTTCTCTTCAAACTTCCTAAAACCCTGTTTCCTCACTGCCCATCTTCCTTTTAACTGATGATTATGATTCTTAATAAAATAGTAGCAATCCAGTTGAGAACTTCTTTTCTTTCCACTATATATACCAACCTAAATGTATCTGTACCTGTATTTTTTGCCTTCTTTCCTGTTACTACAGATGATGGGTCCAAGCTCCTATCTAAGGGATCACATCCCTTTTCATCTGCTCAAAGTGTCCCCCTTCTCTGTTTCATCAGTCCTTCCCCTTCTGCTGGATCATTCTCCTCCTAGCTTACAACAAATTTTAACAGCTCACACCTTAAAATAAAAAGACTCCTGACCTCTTGTCGTTTTCCAGCTACTATCTCCATTTCTCTGCTCCCTTTCACACCACATGGTCAGAGTCTCCGCCCCATTAACTTTCGTTCTCTCTTAAACCTACTTTAGCCAAACTTCTTTCCCCCAAATTGATGGAAACTATTTTGTTAAGGCCATTCATAACATCCATGATGCCAAACCCAACAGTCACTCATCTGTCTTCATGCTTCTCCATCTTTCAGCAGTATTAGGTAGGGCTCACCATTGAAAAAGCATCCTCTCTTGGCTGCTGCATCACCACATTGATTTTCTGCTTGCTCTCTAGCCATTCTCTCTTGATTTTCTTTGTTGGTGCTGGCTACTCTGCTTCTTTTCTAAATGTTATGATACCAAAATCTGGGCCCTTGGACCTCTTCTTCTATAATAGATCTCATCTGGTCCCATGGCCTTAAATTCCATTTATTTACTCTTGAGTCCCAAATCTGTGTCTCCTGCCCCAACCCTCCAATGAGTTTTACTCTTGCTATTTAGGCCATCTTTTTAATATATCCCACTTGGATGTGCAATGGGAAGTTCAAGCTAGCATAACCAAAATAAAACTCTTGACTTTTCATACAAAACATAGCTGCCATAGTCATCCCCATGCGATAAATGACACCACTGTCCGCTTAGTTGCTCCTCACTTTGTCTCCAATCTAAAAGCAAGTCAGTTCTATTTCTAGACTATGTCCCAATCCAGTTCATGCCCTCCTACTTTCCCTCTTCATTATTTATGACCAATTTTCTCCCCTAAAGCAGAAAGCTCTTTTTAGTATATAAATAAGATCCCATCATGTCCTGCTTAATTAGCTTCCTATTAGAAAATGATCCAAAATGCTTACTTTTGCCCACATACCCTATTTGTGTTTGTTCCAGCCTGCCTCTCCAAATTCATCTAGCTCATATTCTTCTCCCATTATGCTCCAGCCACACTAGCCTTCTATATGCTCCTATGACATGCCAAGCTGAAACTCTCCCAGAGCTTTTGCATTTGTTGTTTCCTCTGCCTGGAGTGTTCTGCCTCCACATCTGTACTTGGCAGGCTCCCTTCTGTTATTCGGACCTTAGTTCAAAGTCTCTTCTCCAGAATGACCTTCCTTGACTACCCAATCTACAGTAGTCTCTTTCTCCCTTGTCCTCTAGCACAATATTCTTTTTATTTTCTTCATGTCCACTATCTGAATTTATCTTGGTCACTTATTTGTTTGTTTACCTTGTCTTTTCCTTTCCAATAGTCTTAGTGGAATTTAACTCCTTGAGAGCACATCCTTTGACTAGCTTGTTCTTTGCTGTTTTCCCATCATTTGCATATAAATGTATTTACATATAAATTTGCATACAAATGTATTTACATATAAATTATATATTACTTATAATTGTCTAAGACATCATTTGTGACTAACCAACAATTGGTGTATGAATAAACGAACATTCTGGACACCTAACAAAGATATTTCTAAATACTACAATAGTAAATGTAGTTGTAGAAATTGTTCACTGCACTGCTGACTGTCTTATATGTAAAGAAAGCCACAGCCATATGAGAACTTTATCTTACAATGCAGAATCAGGAAAACTTGACGTCTATTGAAAACTTGCTTTGCCTTTCCTTTTCCATTATTAAAGCTGTCACTAAATCCTTTCATTTTTGTTTTACTCTGGCTATTTAGAAGCCAAAAACCAAATTTCAAACTCGAGGACAACAATAGTAGTAAACTAAATTCTCCCTTCCTTGGGCTTCTTCCCTACTTTTGTTATATCAGATATATGATAGTGAAATTTGTTATAAGTCTTTTTGGAGAGAAGTGTGATTTAGACGAAAGCATTTACAGTGTTCACATTCGGGCGTAGGCTGAATAGTGCTGACTTGGAACAATGTAATATTGGACGGGAGCTTTCTGGTTGTGTTTATGTTATAGTGTAAGCAAACTTTACTGTTGTAGGTGATTTGCTGTGATTCACATTTAGGGATTCCCTGAGGTTACTTTGATTGGAGTTTACTTGCCTAATAGAAGCCCAACCCTCTGGGTGTTAGGGTTTTCAAGTTTATTTGTATTTGTTGGTTTGATGAGTGTTACTTCAGAGTTATGAGCTGAAAAGTTGATGGCTCTTGAAAGTTTATTATTTACTCAGAGATCCATGTCTTAGTAGTGAAAGAAACATGCCTTTTAGTTTAGCTTTAAAATGCCATGCTTTGATCTTAGGTAAATTCATGGACAACACACTTCTAAGGTTCAAAGGAACTGGTCTTAATTACTATTTAGGTCTAGCGATAATTTTGAAGTTTATGGAGCATAATACATAATGCTTCTCCCTAGCATGGAAAAATTAAAATGTAACCCTCTTGAAGTACAGAATATATTAGTATTTTAATTTATTAGTTATTTTATATATTTTGCTAGTGGCAACAGCACTCATAAAACTATAATAGGAAAAGCACATTTTGATCCATTATTATTGAATATCTTTTGATACCTATACTAAATCGATATAGATGATGCAAAGGATATATATGTGGTAATCCTTGATTATATAATGGTGAACAAATCTCTTCGGACAATTAAAATATGCTTTTAAAACAGGTCTGATGGCTTCTATGCAATGTGGAATAAAAGAATTGTACCTTAATTAAAAATTTTCTCTCAAGCATTATAATTAATGATTACTTAACAATTCAATAAAAAGTTGTATTTTAATTTCTAATGATAATTTAAACATTGGTGTAAGTAGTTTTGAAGAAGGGGCATGGGGAAAATTTTTTCATAATCTGTTCTTTTACAGGAAGCAAAAGTTCGAGTCTTTTGGTAACCAAACCCAAACATATATATTTATCATATATACATCCTGTATGATCCTATGCAAGGAACTAATTTTTAAGATTAACCTTTAAAAATATACATTTTCCCCCACATTTATATGGGCTCAATTTTTAAAATAAAAACTAGGACTTGCATAAAGATGTATTAATTTGTAAAGATATTTTATGAAAGAATTCCAAATAGTACATTAAAATATATAATGTAAAACATAATCTTATATATATGATATAATAATGGTATATAATACATAATAAACTATGTTTACACATAACTTTTGAGAACATCTACATATTGGTGTATTGCCTGTGACCTTCCTTTCAGCATAACTTAAGCCACATAATAGTCAATAATAGTCAATAGTAATTTTAACTTAAGTGACTGTAAAACCATTGTTAAACATGTATCATAAAGCTGGGGTCATTTATCAAGTGCTATTGAACCTAAGACTTATTCTATCTGCAATGTTCCTTCATTAGGATGAATAGCAAAGAGTGGCAAGGAGTAACTGGTGGTATAATAGTCGCATAATTTACTAGTAATTTAATTATTTGGTCAAGAGTATTTTCTAATATCTTGCCAGAATTTAAAAGTTCCCTGGAGATCTGGAAGGAAAAAATGATGAGGACAAGTAAAACTATCATTTAAAACCTACCGAGACAGACTTTATTTGCCACATATTCAATTGAAAAGCAAGAGACTTTTCTATTCAACTTATCTGACAGTGCGAAGTCCTGAAAGTCTTTTGACTCATTGTTTGTGTATATCTTGGTATCTTGGCTAAGATAAGAAAACTCCAAGGTCCAGGAAAGTTTTTTATGGACTCAGAGGGTTACTGATCCCTGAACCGAATTCCTTACATTTATCTGGGCTCCAGGATGAGTAGCCTGTTTCAAAAGAGGCAATCAAGAGCTTCTGGCTTTGAACCATGCACACTCAGGACCATCAATCTTGTTAAAAAGAAGCCATTGGTATTTCCAGAGCTTTGTGCAATCAAGACTTGATAACAAAGGTTAATTTTCACCAAATAAAACCGGTTGGGTTTTCTTGATGTTAAACATGAATTCAAAGAAATAATTGTGGTTATCTCTACTGCTTTTAGGTGTAAGCTCGATTTTGCCAGGGAAGTCTAGTGTTGTTCTTGACTATGCTCCCCGCTTTTTTGTTCCCTCTTTCACTCATAGGTGTTATAGGTGAATGGCAGTCTGTAAAATGCCAAAGACAGATGGATGGGTGAAAAGGGGCTTTCTTTGGTTGGCTCAAGATTGACTTAGTAGAGTGTGAAACAACCCTGGAGGTGGAGTGGTGAGGAATTAAAGAAGTTTCTGTAAGAGGGAATTGGCATCCGAGAAGTTTTAGTACCGAGTAATCAATAAAACTCACACGAGTGTCTGTGGTTATAAGGAGCAGAAGCTATCTCCTCTTCCCACTTTTCTTCTTCCTACTATAGTTTTACAGGAAGGAGTCACTGGAGAGCTCACTAAAAATGCAGATGGTTTTAATGTTAGTGCCAAAGATGACTTATTCTTTTTAAGCTCTCTTATGCAATATGTTTTAGTTTCGACTGTGGCAGGAGAAGAGGGTGTGAGAACTGCTTCAGGTCTTTCATTCCTGGGGCTGCCATATGAGTTGTGGGTGGGAGTGCCCTTCCTCGTGACCCCGTGGCCACACGTGGCTCTGTCAGCTATCTGCCTTGGCATCTGAGCTGGAAGAGAATGACTGATGTCCTGTGCTCCTCCACAGAATTTTTGCTTGGCTTCGTTGGCCAGGTTAACTGGGGCTGCAAGGAGTAGAGGGAAGCTCTGAAAATAAAGAGGGAAGTCATTGGATATGGAATTCACAATGGAAGCTGGTCTTCTTGTTTGAAATGGGATTGTTTTACATGTTAATTTTCGATTTTGTGTGTTACTTATTTGTTCTCCTCCAAGAAAGATATTTGTTATTTTGTTGCCATTATCATCGCATGGTTATCAATGAGCATCTCCCAACTTCGCTTTCTTATCTGCTCTGGCTGATCCCCTGGGTATCCTCTGCTTCCCGGGTGTTCCTTCTCACCTGTGTGCACTCACAGAGCTCTACCCAACCTTGGGTACTCTCTCTGCCTGCAAACTTATTTCCCGATCTTTTCCTTCCCTGAATACCACCCTCATCTAGGATCCTCTCATACAATTCAGTAAGTAGTTGTTCTCCAGTTGAATCATATGTGAGCTTTGTTCTCCAGTCTAAAATGACAACTTCCTTGGTAGCGGGAGCCAAGGGATAGAGCTGGTAAAAAGACTAACTTTTACCCTTTTGTATTACTTGTGATTTCTTTACATTGCATATAATTTAAAATGATTTTTAAAAATGCATTTCCTTTCTGGTTTCACATACTGCAAAACATAAAAAACAAACTGAAAAATTCTTATAGATTCAGAATGGTAAGAAAAATCCATCAAGGTTTGAAAGCTACTTTTTGTTCTGAAGGGAAGATAAAAATAGATAATACTGATAATAGTTAATAAAACAAAACAAACCTGTCTGGCTGAATGCTAATAATAGTGATTTACTTCATGTAGGGGGCTTCTAGATTAACAAAGAAAAAGCCTTACTGCATATTCAAACCAGTGCTATTTACTTAGCTGCTCTCAAATGGGAATAAGCAGACATCAGCTATCAAGTTTCTAGTTTGGAAAAATCCATAAAGGCCACTGGACACAGACACCATGGGGACATCATGCAGACAGTTCATAAAAATAACTTGTCCAACATTTTTGGAAACTGATGCAAGCTGTACTTGTGGCTCTGCCTGTTTCATTTGCTTTATCCAGTAACAACTGAAAAGAGCCAGTTACCAGGACTATGAGAACTTGAATGCTACAAGAGACACCCAGTATTCACAATAGGGGAATTATCAATCCTGTGTTACATGAGTACAGAAAATAAACAGCCAGAATTCACTCTAATAACCAAAAAAAAGAATGCATCAATCTATTCAGAAGTATTTCTTGAGCACCTAACACATGCTAAGCATTCTAGAGAATTCAAACATATATCGGTTATTCCTTGGTTTTAAAGAGTTCAAAGTCTAGTAGTGAAGTAATGCTTGTTCAGAACAAATGTGTTAGTATGATATGAGAGGTACAATTTAACCATTTGGAGGATGGAGAGATCACTTTCAGTTGAGTGATCAGAGAAGGCTCTATTAGAGAGGAGGGTACTTGGAACAAATGTATGATTAGAAAAAAACCTTTTTATTAAAGTATAACACACACACAGTAGGGTATATATCATAAAGACTACAAGCTAATTTAATTTTCACAAATTGAACACACTAGTTATGTAACCAGTACATAAATCATATGACCATATAGGATAGTATAGAACTCCAGCAGAAGTCACCTTGCGCCCTCTTCCAATCATTCTTGGGAGGAGTAGGATTTTGTTGGATGAACATAGACAGAAAGAAAGAAAATTACTGGAGGTAGGATCAGCATGCATAATGATGTGGAAATTAAAAGACAAGATTCGTGTTTGAGGAACAGGCTGAAGAGTAATATGCTTAGAGTGTCAGCTGGAGAACAAGGTTGGGTCCACAGAAACTTAAACGCCAGGTGGAGTTAGATTTTATTCATTAACCATTGAAGGTCTTTGAGTAGGAGAGGAATATTTTGTATTTTGATGATGGTTGGTAATTTATTGGTAATGGGGGAGGTAAAACTGGAGGTTGGGTGACTGGTTGGGAGGCTTCTATAATATCCAAAATAATTTTGGCTCTGCAGTGGTAGTTAAAGAGAGAGAGAGTAGCTAACCATTCACAGACATGAAAATGAGCCAAGAAAAAGTGAATGGCTATAGATCTTGAGGAAGAAGCCCAAAAAAATTTCCTTCTATAGAACTAATCAAGAGAAAATTATTTACTATTTTGTCAAGAGTTAATAGTCTTTGAAAGCTGTCTCTCTTACAGAGTTCTGAAAACTTTCTTACAGTATTTGAATAAAGAATTGAGTTATTCTAAGGAAACTCCAAAGAAAGCAACTGACCTTGCAGATAAAGAGTTGTTCTTTGCATGCTAGAATAAACATTTTGCTGGGAAAAAAATTGACTCTAAGGAAGACTTTTGATGATGTCACGTTAACAGCAAAATATTGTGTTGCTCATCTGTTTATTCATCCTTCCCTTAAGTTATTCTCATTATCCAGATTTATGGACAAAATGAATTAATTTCATTGTATACTTTTACCTGTAATGTTTCTACAGGAAACAAAATTATTTTGGAAGTAAAGGTCATAATATATTTTTTCTTTAACTACTTCTTATATCACTTTGGCCATGTGGATAATTTTTATTAAAGGCAACCCCAGCCCCCCGTATTCTATTTCTTTCCCTCCAAAGCAGTGGGTTCTTGACTCAACAAAAAATTACTGAGTACCTAACCTGCGCTTTTACTATAAGGTTTTTCAAAATCTGCTCTTTTCTGTCTGTTTTTCTGTACCAGCAATATCTTATTCTTAGAGGAGGTTTGTTTTTGGAGATTTTGATCCATGTGATTGTTTCCAGGTACTGAGGTTTGTGTAGTAAAACATCGGTGGATGGAAGGGAAGTTGCTCTTGAAAGTCTGTGTGTGGAGGTAACCTGGAGTTTTTCTGGTACTCACACACACACACCCGCACGCACGCGCGCGCGCGCGCATACTCACTACAGGAAAGGAACTTTACTTGGGAAACAGCACGTGGGTGGGAAGAGGAGGGGAGTCTTGGAAGATGAGAGCTGGCCTAGGCTGGACCCCATGCTCTCTGCAGACCTGAGGCCCCACCACCCAAGGAAACGAGCGCCGGGGGTCTGGAGCCTGGCTCTGGTGTCTCACCACAGCGCAGGTCGCCCACCTCAGCAGCTCCCCGAACTGAAGTTCCAAACTTTTCCTCCAGCGGGGAGAGGAAGGGTGTTATTAAGTTAGAAAGGGAAGTCCCTCCCCCTTCCAGGGTTCCGATTGGCCGGGACCGACCCCACCCCCGCCAGAGCCGCGGACGGATTGGCTGGTGGGGTCGGGGGGCCCTACCGAGGCTGGTAGCCGTCGGTCGCCGGGGGCCGCCAGGTGGCAGGTGGGGCCGAGACCGCCGGCACTGCTGGCTGCTCCTCCGCCCGCGCAGCCAGCCCAGACTTTAAGGTTCGCGCGCAGGGCAGTCGCGCCGCGCCCGCCGGGAGCGGGACTGCCCTGACTTGGCCATGAAGAGCCTCAAATCCCGCCTGAGGAGGCAGGATGCACCCGGCCCCGCGTCGTCCGGCTCTGCCCCCGCCGCCAGCGCGGTGAGTCCCGCGGCCCGTGCGCGTCCCGGGCTCCCGGCGCTCCCTTCCCGCGGAGTCTTCCTCTGCTCCGAAGCGGGCGCTCCTTCCTTGGCTTTCCCTCAGCGCGCCGGGCTCGGCGGCCGCGGCGACTCCTCCTCCCTCAGGCCGGGGCTCCGCGTTGGCATGGAGACCCTGGGGACCCTCCCCTCCGCCACCCCCGGGCCTCGCGGGACCCCTGCCACGCCCCTTTCCTCCGGGTCTCCGAGCTCCTGGCGCTTCGGGATCAAATCGCTCCCTCCTCAATCCGGTGTGCCTCGGTTGTCCCCCAGCCCCGACACCTTCCCGGCAAACTCCGGGGCTTGTCCCGCTCCCCACGAATGTTCTGTCCCGGCCCAGCTCCGCGGGGGCGACGGCGTGTGTCCGTCAGTCCCCGGGGCTGCGGGCCGGGCTGGAAGTTCGCGCCCTGCGTCCAGGTCGGGGACTCCGGACCTTCTGTGAATCCGAGACTCGGAGCATTGAGCGGTACCGGCCTGGGTAGATGTCTTCTACTGGCCGCTGTTGTCCTGTCACTGGGACAGTTTGATTTCTCAGTGAGGCAGATGGACGCGGGCATAGCCGGAAGGACAGAGCCCCAGTGGGTAGTAGCCTTGGGAGTGGTGAAATTGGAAAGTTAGTCGCCCTGCTGGGCCGTGTAAGCCTCACCTGTACGACAAACCTATATCACAGGATCAAGTCTCACCGTGGGGGAGAGACCTCCATTCTGCGTTGATGTGCAGCCCGCCCTCAGTGTGCACGCTAAGTACTCAGGGCCTCTCTTTAGTTGGCAGGAAAACAGAAATCTTGAGAAACACCAGACTGCATATGTTGGGATTTAGATAATTGGCAAGTTAGAAGAATGGCCATATCATCAAAATTCTATATTATCGAAATAAACGTTATTTAAACAGTCGAGTCAGAAAGGTAAAGGAGATGTAATGCTCCAACTGCCCAGTTGCCCATTTGGAGTAATTAAAATGGACCTTTATACTTTTACATAGATTTTACCAAATGATTATATGCTTTTTATGAGAAAACTAATCTGCTTTTGCTTTTGAGTTAATTCAGAATTGTGTCTTTCTCCCTATTTCTAGGATGGTTTTCTTGGATCTAAAGGGAATTCTGGTGAAACTAGGCTCTTTAATTCCCAATTAAAAAAAAAAAAGGATAGTGTCAGATGGCATATTTGATGATTTGATATTGTTTACTAAACCATGAAGTTGTTTTGTAAGGATGTAGAAGGAGAGATTACTTTGTTTCACATTATTTTTTAAAATAATAATTGGAAGAAATGTCATTTACTGATATCAAAGGTCACTAGTTAAGTTAAAGATTCTGCTTTGTAGTACAGGCTGTGTTTTCAGCTTTAAAGTTATACTTTTCTAGATTTCTTCACAATATTTTCCTGTTTGGTTTACACTAAGGATTCACATCCCATTTGGAAGTTAATACACCTTAATTTTATCCTTTTTTTTTTTCCTTGAAATGCAGAGTGGTTTTATTGGTATTATCAGCATGCCAGTTTGCATTTTATACATTTGAAACATGAAGTGCTTCTCTCTGAGCTTAAATCTTTAACATATGCTAAACTGAGCATTTTATTATTTTTCCTAAAATAATGGAATAAAAATAAAGAGAAATAGTATAAAAAAGTAGAACCCATCTGCTTAGAAAAAGTGAACATCTCTCAGTTTAAGTTAAATATTATAATAAGTTTTATAAAGTAGTAAATGAAAATAAATGAGTGTAATGACTAATAAAACCAAACTAAGCATTGATAGAATAAAATAAATGTACAGAAGAAAAAAGTTTCTTCTGTTTTTTAATGTATAAACCATAATCCCCGATGTCAGATTTGGTCATATATGTACATATTATTAAGACTGAGCATCTTTTTTTCTTTATGCCTTCAAAAATATTTAAAATTTTGTTTGCTTTTGAATAGATAATATAGCACATGGCTTAATATTTGAAAGAAACAAAAATATTTACAGCAAATAGTCCTCCACCAGAATCCTTCAGCTTCTCTGTCTCCTTTTCTTAGAGGCCACTGGTGTTATCAGTTGCTTGTGTGTTCCTCCAGAGAAAGTTTAGCAAATACTAGCAAATCTAAATATTTCTGCATATTCTTTATAGAAGTGGTTGCATACTGTACTTATTGTTCCATATCTTTTTTAACTGTAAATATCTATACCCATTCAGAGCATCTGCATTCAAATCTTTTGCTATAATATACAATACTCTGATGAATAAGCCTGTATATGTTTCAGGTGTGTGTGTGAACACATGTAGGATCAGTTCCTAAGAGTGGAATTGCTGGTTTAAAGGATACATGCATTTGTAATTTAGTAGAGTTAAATTCCTTCCATGCATCATGTACCCAGTATGTGAGAAATTATTTTTTTCTGCTTTTGTTTGTATAGAGCTTTTGATCTTTTTGAGCCTGATAGGTAAATGTGGTATCTCTGGATAATTTAAATTTGTATTTGTCTTATTATGACTGAAGTTGAGCATCTTTTCATAGTTTTAAGAGTCCCTTGCATGTTCTTTTCTGTGAACAATTTATCCTTTCTATTTTTTTATTGAGTTGTTGATTTTTTCCTATTCATTTGTATATACTTTATGTCAGAGAAATTAGCCCTTTTAATATGAATGTTTTTTCTTAAATGGTTATTTATCGTATGACTTCGTTTATAGTGGCTTTTGCTATGCCACCATACAATTGAATTTATCAATCTTTTATTTTGTGACTTTTAGGTTTACGTTATATCGTAGCCTTTCCACTCTGTAATATTAAGCAAAAAAAAAAAAAAAGCCCCCTTTTTTCCCTTTTTTTTTTTTCTTTACATTTAAATCTTTGATCCATGTAGAATTATTCTGGTGTAAGGTAAGAGATATACATCTTGCTTTCTTTTTTCTGCCCACTTTCTCCCCATGGCTACCTAATTTGATCTTAAAGCATTCATTCAGTTTTCATGGAAATGATCACAGTTTGTTCTGCACAACTTTGATTTGAGAAAAAATTTTAAAATATCTATTTTCTTTACATTTAAATCTTTGATCCATGTAGAATTATTCTGGTGTAAGGTAAGAGATATACATCTTGCTTTCTTTTTTCTGCCCACTTTCTCCCCATGGCTACCTAATTTGATCTTAAAGCATTCATTCAGTTTTCATGGAAATGATCACAGTTTGTTCTGCACAACTTTGATTTGAGAAAAAATTTTAAAATATCTATTTTTTAAATATTTTCATGTATTTATTTAAGCTTTTTATCTGGAGACACATTAGAAATAGACTAAGATATGTAAATATTTTATGATATTATAGTATGTGAAATATTAGCATATATAGTATGTGCAATAATTTAGCATATTAGCTTAACATGCTAAATTATAATTATATGCAGATTATGTGCAGAAAAAGTCATTTAAAGTATTTTGAATAATACCATGGTTGTAAATATGCCAGTGAGTTTAGAGTTTACTAAGTGGGTGTGTGTTTATACACATATAAATAAATAGTTCACAATTACAAATTACGGGTAAAATGTATTTGAAAGTTCTTTACTAATTAAATCTGGAGAGAGCTGCATCTTTTAATCATAAAAAAAGACAATTTTTGTTAGATTTATTTTTAATTACTAAATTAGGGCTTCGTATTTCTGAAAGATAATTAAATGACTAAATACTGTTTAAGATCTAGCCAATTATATATGTACAGTCAGTTCCATATACAGTTATGTGTATAATTATAAATACAATGAGAATAATAGGCTTGTTCCAGTTTCATCTACTTCAGATTAGGAAATTTGAGTAATTAAGGGACTGTAATTCTAGAACTGGTAGTAGTACTGCAAACTTTGTAAGTACTGCAATATTGTAAGCAGACATTTTGGAAGGGAGTTCCCCTTTAAATTGTACTTATGCTCAACATTTGTAGCTAAGCAGAGTAAATTCTTGCTTTAACATAATCTCTGACCTGGGATATTCTGTAGTGATCATTTTTGCTGCCCTTTCTCTAGGCTACTCTTAAAATGTGGCAATGAATTTTACAAATCAGCGACGAAACGTGTTCTAAAGCATCTTATTAATGTCTCAGTATTCTGAAAAAATATTGATATTTCTAAAAGAATTTAGAGTTATGGATATAGCAGCTGAAATCTTCAAAAAACTTCTTTTGATTTCCACTAAGAACAAATTTGAGATGTTTAGAAAGTATAAGAGATTAAATATTATTTTGTTTTAGTTGTGGTTTTATGAATGAGGGCTTTGTGTTTTCCACTCAGAGATTTGGGTTTATTTGAAAAGATAGCAGTGTTATTTTAACAATGATTTGGGGTAATGATAATTAAGGTCATAAATTGTTATATTTAATTTAAACTCCTGGTACTTAATTGAGCACTATTTACTCATTTTCATTAAAGATGCCAACCTTTAATAAAAATGCTTACTTTAATTAAAACTTATTCAGACAGTTTTCTAGGATTATCCCTGCATTGTATTTCTTGGTGGATCTTGAAGGAAGATCACAGTGAAGAGGCCCTCATTTTATACTTTTGGATTTCAATCCAGCCTCAGTTTTGCTCAGGTCTTCATGCCGATTTGAATTGTTGAATTTTATTATAATATTATAATGTCTTTTGGTGTATAATGAGTCCTACAATTTAAATAATGAGTAGTTAAGGATTTTAATTCTTTTAATAAGAGTGGAACAATGATTGTATGTCTTTATTTATTGTGCATATACATAATTTTCAAATTTAAAGTTATTCAATTTTAAATTTGCTCAGCAGTCGCCTTATTTAGTTTGGAAAACATTTAGAGAACACATAAGGGAGGCTTAAGAATGAATTAATAACAAGGTCATCATTCAAGAATTGGATAATGCTAAATTGGGAACAGAAAATGTGCAAGATGAGCCTGGAATCCTTTGTTAGGCTAGAAAGCAAGAAGACTCTCAAAGACAAGAACTTGGGAGCCAACTTGAGGTGGCTCCCACTTGGCCAATGATTGGACAGTGTGATTACCAGTGAGGATAATATGGCAGTAGACAGACATCTTTAAATTTATGAGTTCATAATAATGATTACCAAAACAAAACAAAACAAAAAAATAAGAAGAAACTTGTTAGGGAACTGATGTATTCTTTAAAGGTCTAGAAAATCAAGAGGAAAAATGAAGCATCATGTTTTTTCTTGGGGTAATCAAATATTTGATAAGGGAAAGTTTCTCTTCTATAAAAGCTGTTTGATCCTAGCTGATAGGTGAAGATGGGATGATAGAATTAGTATATCACAGTTTTGCAACTTTGACTTAATGGATCTGGAAATATTTATTAAATATTTATTACTATTAACAGCCTTGACAAAACAACCAAACCTGAAATGAGGCCTCTAATCTAACCATTTTACAGAAAATATAGGGGCTGGAGGATGCACTCAGCAAAATTCCATTCGTGGGAAACTATAGAAAAAATGGTCTGGTTTCTTCAAAGGTGTATTATAAGAAGGAGAAAAAAAATGGAAGATAAATCTAGAGATTAAAAGATTTAGGAGACGTATTAACCAACTGCAATGGTAGACTTCGTTTAGAACCTGATTATATAACTAAAAAGTAAGTTTATAAGACAATTGAGGAAATGTGAACATTAACTGGATACATGGTGATATTACAGAATAATCATAATAATAATTATTATTATTTACACCTACAGCACCCAGTCTTCCTAGGTAGTCTCCCATCCAAGTACTAACCAGGCCCAACCCTGCTTAGCTTCCGAGATCAGATGAGATCGGGCTTGTTCAGGGTGGCATGGCCGTACATGGGAATTATTATTTTAAAAGATTTAAATGTGACAATAATAGTAATGTGGGCATATTTACAAAGAGTTTTTGTCTTTCAGAGAAACATTTAGAAGTATGCTATTTACAGGTAAAATGATAGGAAGTCTGGGATTTGCTTCAGAGTAATCTGAGTGGGTAGGTAGGAGAAGTAAGTGGGAAGAATAGTTGAGATATAGGATTGGTCATGAGTTAATAATTGTAGCTGGGTGGATCATGATACTATTGCATTTACTTTTGTGATACTTCTGTATGTTGTATATGTTCTAAAATTTCTAAAAGATCAAGCCATTGTCTTCAATACTTTTAAAATTAGTTAACATCCATCACATCATCAGCAAATCAGGTTTTAATTAAAAAAAAAAAACTTTAAGAGTGCTAGAAATAAAATAACAATAATACAATATGTTAAAAGCCATAATAGTGGTGTATATACATTGCCATGGGAGCATGGAGGGTGGGGTCAGTGAAAGAGGTAGAAAAGCAAAGCTTGAGCCTGGGCCAGAAAGACAGTTTTCAGGGCTTTTCAAGCAAAACCACAGTGAATGCAGTGGTGTGGAGCCATGAAATTACACAACCCACCGAGAGAGCACCAGGTCTGGAAATAAACTTGGGCATTATGGTGGGGAATGGCGCAGATGAGGTGTAGGCAGGTGAAAATAAGGAGGTAGAGGGTGGTAGCTTGGAGGATATAGTCAAAGGAAGGTTTTTATTTCTTCTTTATTTTTTTAACGTGAATTAAAATTTCGAATTCCTTGACAAATTTAAACCATTGTTTAGAGAGATCTATGACTGAAACTGTGAAGTTTCATCAGAAATTATCCTGTGAGTTAACAAGTTCATCCTTCTTTTCCCTTTCCTGCCAGAATTAGTTAATTGCCAGCAAATGTCGTTCTCTCAGCCCTGTTTAACTTACAGTTGTATCCTTGGTGAAGAAATTTTGATTCAAGTATATTAGATTTAAACATCATAACTCATATATTTGCTCTTTCTTTCATCTCTATCATGTGGAAGCTTTTATTGTCCTGTTAGAGATTATACAAACATTTGTCTGTTCTGACACCATGGGATATAGGAAATTGTTGAAAATTTCTATATTCATAATCTTATTTATGCAAGAGAAGTCAAATAGATTTCTATAGGGAATATGCCTAAAAATGGATGGTTGAAATGGTACTTGCTGAAATTAGAAATAGAATGATAGGATAGTATATGCATATTACCTCATTTTCTTAAATCATATTTTCTCTTCTAGGCTTGAAAATACAGCAAAAAAAAAAACAAGAATAAATTCATGTGTTTATAGTCATAAAATAGTTTTGTCTGTTGGACTATTTTTATCAGGAACCCTGAATGTTATTGACAGTTACCAATTTATTTTGAAATGGTATAGTCTCCAAAGTGATGTGCAAAAGAAGAACTGATATAGTTGAGTGACTAAAGCTCTGGCAAAGGATGGGATGTGATGAGCTCTAATTATATAATCGAATCAGACTTGGCAAGTCTGATGTACCCTTGAGAGAGAGTAGCTGTATGACTGAACCAGTTAAGATAAAGGACTGTCTATTGTTTCAAAACCTTTTCCCTCCATAAAAATCATGCATGTTCATTGCAGAAAACAAAATATAGTTGAAGAAAAAGAATAAAACAAGTTACCCTTAATACTATATCCCATGCCATAAACCATGGGTTATGCTCTTTTTTAAGATTCTATACTGCCCTTTATTCAGTTAGCATTTAATTATATTAATGCCACAGTGAATGATATATGTATAATTTTTTGAATCATATTTGATTGTAATATTCTTTGTTTTTAAAATTATAAATAATTTGAAGGGATTTGAGCAGATTCAAATGTCCCATCAGGAATACTCAGTAAATGCTAGTGAGTTACTTAAAAGGAACTTATAAGAAATTCAAGTGCTGATAGCTAATATTTATTGAATATGTATGTCCCAAACATTGTTTAAAGTTCTTCACATTAACTTGGTCCTCACAGCAACCCTAAGAAGTGGGTACTATTGCCATCATTTTACAGATGAAGTTAAATAATTTACCTGTCCAAGGTGCCATAGCTGATAAATGGAGAGCCAGGTAGCTTGACCTGGAACCCATTTCGTTAACCATTGTGAACTGATATAACTTAAACTTTAAAGCCATATACTTTAAGCCATGTACCAAAAAAATTGGAGGGAGCTGTGTTTGTGAGGAAGGAAGGTCTTTTATTGTTTCTGTTGATTCCTCCTTGTTTGTATTGATCTTTAAGAGCTTTACATCTTTATTTTTGCTACTTGGCCAATTATAGATTAGAGAGTAGTGTGTGTCTCTCACTATAGTAGTGTTTCTGTCACCCTCCCTTATATTTCAAACAGTTTTGTGTGGTGTACTTAATTTGTAATAAGGACACATTCAGGTTCATGGCTGTTTTATATTCACTGTAGAGTGTAACTGGTGCTGTAAAAGTCTCTGATTTGTCCCATTATAACTTTTGTCTTGAATTGTACCTTTTTTGGTCATATTGTCCCTTTTGCCTTTTTGCTTCGTGTATATGTGTTGGTTCATCCAGTATATTATCCTATCATCTTTGGTTTTAGGTATATAGGAAGATGTTTAGGTGAAGTAAGTCCAGAGAATCTGAATTCCAAATTATCGCTTTACTATCTAGAGGGGTATGTGTGTGTGTGTGCATGTGTGTGTGCTTCTAAAAGGGTATATACTTTTTTGAGGGGGGAGATGATAATTTTTTAATATTGAGCTTATTGATATGTCGTCAATGTTTGACTCTACCTCTATAGTAAGGTTTTCCCTTTTAGGTGCACAAATATATATATTTTTTAATCTCAGAGACTTTCGGTTAATTTTTTTTCCTTACCAGATTGTGACATTATTGGAGAGAGAAAAATAAGGGGGAAGGACATATACATCATGCTTTCTAAACTAAAAAAGCGAGTGTGTAATAATTCTTCCAGCTTCTTTTTGTTATTCCATGGTTTTCTCATCTGCAGGGGACTTATGCTGTGCAGAGGTGGGGGTACTATGAAAACGAGTCTCCAGTGGGGAAGCCTTGTGGGTGAGGTTCTGGTGAGGCCAGCACTCTGATCTTTTCAGCTGTGTATGTGAGGAATAGACCACAAACACTTGCTGATTTAGTTATTTTAATGGGAGGTCTTTTTTAATGAGAGGATTTTTTAATGAGAGATATTTTTTATGATTCAAATCTTTCAAAAAATTAATATTTTTTATTTAAAAAATACTTTATGATATATAAACAACATACATGTCAATGGATAAGTGGACAAATGTGGAAAAAGGAGTGTTTTCTTAACCTTAGAAAAGGCTAACTGTGGGCCAAAGAATGTCCATTCATAGCTCTTGGAGCAGTAGAAAGGGTCTGGGTAATGTCTTAGGGTTACAGGGTCAAGCTCTGCAGTCTAGGTGACTTGGGTTTGAATATTGCTGCTCCAGTAACCAGCTTTGTGACCGTAGGCAAGTTACTTAAATATACTTGTTTCTCCAATGTTCTTAATATTACTAACTGAAAAACCTCTCTAGAAGTCATTTCATTTTTGTCCTTTATAACCAGATGAACAGCAAGCAATCTTTCCTAATCTTTTCCTTTCCAATTAATACATTCCCTCCTGGGCATTTATATAACCTCTCTTCAAAAGATCATCTGCCGTAGCCTCCTGCTCCAAGGGCGGTAAGTGGTATCTCTATTTTTCATTTATTTAAAAAAAAAAAAAAATTTGTTGAGGCCTAGGCTAAGCACTGAGGGATGAGAGGATGAGGAAGATGAGAGGCTCTAAATATTGTGGGGGAAACTCTGTAAACATAACATAATGTAATCACCGCTGTGATAGAGGAATGTACAAGTTGCTGGTTCATTCTAGCTGAGGAATCAGTGCAGGCGTTTTTTTGTTTTTTTTGTTTTTTTTGTTTTTTTTGTTTTTTGCAAGATGAACTGCTGCTGCTGCTTTATGTTAAAATTTAGGTGGGATTCGTATAACACAAAATTGACCATTTAAAAGTGAGCAATTCATCACCCCAAGAGGAAACTCTACCCATTAAGCAGTTGCTTTCTAGCTTCCTTTCTCTAACCCCTGGCAACCACCAATCTGTAGGATGAGTTCTTAGTCTGAGGCTAAAAAGAAGTGGGTAGTTGTGATCCAAGAAAGGATGAAGTTCCTTTCAGAAGGAACAGTAAGAACAAAGGCATGCAGCTAAGAAATGTCAGAGTTGGGAGAGGGGGCAGTTGGATAGACAACTCAGCTCCAAGGGATCATATAACAGGCGAGGGGACTGACTGGGAGATAGGCAAGGTGGGAGGTTGGGGCTAAATCTTGAGATGGCTTAAAATCTGCCATGTTTTATGAGTGTTGGACTTTGTCCTGTGTTTCAGAAATGCAGACTCATATGATCAAATGTGTTTTATTATATGGATTACTGTGGTAACTTTGTTCAGGATGGATTTGAGGGGGTCTGGCCTGGAGGTGGGTAGATCGTTTATGAGGCCACTGCAATAGTGGAAGTAAAAATTAGTGAGGGCCTGAATCATTACAATGCTGGGATGATGGACAGGAGGGCACATGTTAAGAGAAACATGGGTCACCTGAGACCCAGAGAAATTGCGACTTGCTGAAGACACACATTGTCAACAGACAAGTTGTTAGAGCCCTTGCCTGCTGTCCTTGAGTGATTGCCACTAAGCCTCCTGGGTTTGATGTAGTGTTAGGAAAG
Organism: Pteropus alecto; assembly: GCF_000325575.1. Classification (NCBI taxonomy): domain Eukaryota; kingdom Metazoa; phylum Chordata; class Mammalia; order Chiroptera; family Pteropodidae; genus Pteropus; species Pteropus alecto. The sequence goes on from NW_006442512.1 coordinate 4,939,925, forward strand.
CGCAGTTCCTGACTGCAGGTAATTCTGTTCTAAGTGAGAGGGAGAATACTGTCTCCATCTTCCAGTGTGCTAGCAGCTTAGTGTTGTTTTAAAGGGCATTAAAATCGATTTGGAGGAATAGGTCAATGTTCTGATGATGGTGGTTGAAAAATACTTTTGAAAGTTTAATTTACTGTGCTAATAATCATTATAATCACAGATTTTTAGCAGGTAACTTGTTTTCTCCAACTTTTTATTATAAAAAATTGAAACACATAAAATGAGAAAGCATAGCACAGTGAATTGGGATCTACCTGCTCGTTACTTAGATTAAAAAGTTAACATTCTGCTATATTTGCTCTAGATATGTGTATGTGTGTATACATATGTAAGTATACACATATGTTCACTGGACCTTTTGAAAGTAAGTTGCAGATGTTATATTTTACCTTTAAATACAGTAGCTTCCATCTCTTAAGAATAAGACGTCTTCTTGTCTATAATATGTGATATTTTAAACTAACTTTATAGGTGAGGAAACTGAAGCATTATATAACTTATGAGGATGAAACAGATTTGGAAGAAATAATGTTTTTCAGTTCCCCAGATGGCTGTATCTTACATTGTACATGATAATATTATCTCTCAAATTTCAGTAATAATGTATTACCTTGCTGATTCTTGTCACATCCATGGAACACTGTTAATATCCTTTTTAAGTGACTTACTTTAAAACACTTAAATAGGAATATATTTATTTAGAAAGGAGACTATATGAAAAACAAGAAGAAAAGGGGATCTTAGTGGGCTCTGAGCTGCAGAAATTATCTTTCTGATGAGCATCTCTAAGGAAGGAACAGTAGTATAGTGGTCGAGACAGGTGGCAGAAAGAGGTTGATGAGCAGGCATGTGGCTGCAGGCTGTATGTGAGTACTTGTACTCTGCTGGTTTTGTCACTAGACTGAGCCAGAGACCAGGGCTTTGGAACTCCTACTGGGTATTTTTCTTTTATTTGTCACTCCATGCTCCAGGCCCCCATTGCCGCACGTATCCTTGTTGCAAGCTGATATTACATGATCTGGAACCTTAGAAGGAGCTGCCAGTAGACTGTGCCACCCACATTTGTCTTTGTGCCAGTGAGGTCTGTACATCTGCATGGTGGTATATGGACCACACTCTGAGAGATGCTTAATTTCAGTATTCTGTTACTAAGTAAATACCTTATTTTTGTGGATTGACTGTTTTAAACTTTGTTTTAGAGCTAAGAATTATAATTTATTGAAGTTCTTAATTATCAGCACATAGTCTTTTAGTACTGCATGCTAGGCACCGTGTTCCCTAGGAAATGTAAACAAAAATTCAGTGTATATTCAAAATTATTTGAAGTTTATTTTTCTTAATTCCTTTTCTCTAAACTTAAAAATCACCTGGAATTACAAAAAATTTTTCCATCCCAACTGTGTTTTATTCGGCTAACAAAATAAGATATTTCCTCACTAAATTTTCATCATAGAAAAGATGAATGAATGATAAAGAGTGTTTTTCAGGCTTTGGAAAACATTACGCTTGTGCATTTGATAAAGAGTTGAAGCTATTGTTAGTGTTTTATATTTATGGCTGCTATGAGCTTCTCATTCCATGGTATCATTCATAACCATCAATGTGCTCTTTCTACTAGTAAATACCAATAAGCAGAATCCTGGTTTATTTTCCTGGGAATAAGTCTTTGGAGTTCTGTTGAAGGACACCATATCTATAGTATATTTGTCATTGTATAAATTGTAATTACTTTCAGACTAAAAATTTCAGCAAAATTCAATTCCGTTAATCACTGACAGACTTTTTTTTTTTTTGTCGCAACACTTCTGTTGCCTGCCCTCATTTTCTTTGGTCACTCTAGGAACTGTTTTCCAGCCTCCTTGAAGACTGCCCCACCTTGGATCCAGTGCCAGCCTATTGACAGGTTGTTGGTAATTTTTAGCCCATTGGAGCTGAGATTTAGAGTTATCTAAGGGGATGAAGTTCCTAAAGGCTAACAAACATATTTATGGTCTATAATATTTTAGTTAAATTTAACAAATATTTATTTGGTACCTACTATATATGACACTTTCTTTTCTTCACAATGAGAGGGTGCGACTAGAAAATTGCCTCCAAAAGGTGACAGTTTTGCAGAAACATGTTTTGTTTTGTTTTTAGCTAGGAGAAAGTTCAGCTCCCTTTTCAATTAATTTTTAGATTCACGTAATTTTATACTCTTTCCAAATTTAAAATAACCTTGCATTTCACTTCTTTACATGTTTAAATATTAGATTTTTAGCATTTTAGGGTGGAAAGAACTTTAAAGTTTTCTAGTCTAGTGGCTAGATGACCTTTAAACTTTTTGAATACAATCCACAGTTAGGAATATATTTCCATTGTGATGCAGACGTGTGATAGGCAGAATTCCAAAAAGCTCCCTCCCATGATTTCCCACCCTAATCGCTAGGATTTTGAATATGATGAGGTAATATGCCCATGATTGTGTTATATTACATGGTAAATGAGATTTTGTGGATGTAATTAAGGTCACAAATCACTTGAGTTAGCCAAAGGGGAGATTGTCCAGGTGGACTTACTCTAATGACCGGAACTCTTTGAAAACAGATTTTTCTCTGGCTCGCACCTCAGTCTTACAGCTGCAGGCAACTGAAGTCTGTCAACCACCTGAATAAGCCTGGAAGTGCATTCTTCCCCACACGAGCCCAGCCTGGCTAACACCTTGATTTTGGCCTAAGAGAACCTAAGCGAAAAACCCAGTCCACTGCACCTGGATTTCTGACCTACAGAACTGTGAACTAAGTGTTGTTTCTAAGTGTCTTAAGTTTGTAGTAATTTTTTACAGTAATAGAACACTACTAAACAAGACTATTTTGCAACTGTATGAAGACATTCTGTGGAAGAAATGGAAATCTTATAAGTGAAAAAATCAAAATGAAAAATCTAGGTATAACCTGTTAATAGTCGTATAAAACTTTCACATGGTAAAAGACCAGTAGGGGCTATACAAAGATGGTCATAGTTATGAATTATGCAATATTTGTTTTCCATTTCTTTATTTTTACAATTAAAATAAATTTATATTAATATAATTTATAATAAACTTATTTATGTAAAACTAAGAACTTAAATTTATTTGGGAATTTATTACTGGGAGCATGCATATTCATAGTCCTACTAAGACTGTTGGCAAATTTTACATGAAAAACTTATGAATGTTTTTCTGATATTGCTTAATTACTGAATATATCATTAAGATAATTGCTATCAAGAACCTGTAGGTAACAAATTAAAAACCCTACATTCCTTAACATTCACCAATTCACTAATTTGCTGAGGAAATAGCTTTTGCTGTCAGATCTGAGAAGAATGCACAGGCCTGTACATTTTTTGAAAAGAGATTCTCTGTCTAGGAGTGGCTGTTGGAAAGATAGATTTAAAGTTGCTCATGTATGGCCTTTAAAGATATTATTGTCTTTAAAACACTTGAAGTAATTTAGCCTTCTTAAAGAGCTTTATTGCAAGGGGTCCTGTAAGTTAAGCTTTATTAATTAGAGCTTTTCTGTACACCCATTGAGGAAATAGAACAACAGGTTTCTTAATTGCTTAGATCTAATTGCATTCCTGTTGAACTGTTTTGTGTAGGAAAGGGTGAGTCACAAAGAAGGAAGGAACTACACTTAGGACACATTGAAAACACTTTGGGTGTGGTGGTGTGTTTGGGTATATTCTTAAGACAAATGAAGTGTCTCATTTAATGCAATGAGGCTATGGTGTAGGATTTTTTTGTTGTTTGTTCTAACCTATAGGATAAACTTTTCCTTTGCCTGCTCCTGACTGCTTAGCATTGAAGATACTTCTTAAAAAGGACCAAAAGTAGGGAAGGAATAGTATTGCATGGTGAAGGTGAAACCCTATTCTATAGTTATTTTTGTATAAAACTGAATTATTAGAACTAACATTCCTAACCATATGGTATTTTATTGCTTTTCAGTGTTCCTGGGTGATAACATTGATTCAGTTTAAATACTGTTAATTGGAAAGATTGACTCAAATGATAACATTTTCATTGAAAGTGTTAATACACACAATTAAAAAATTATAAACTACTTTTAAACACAAGGCCAACTTTATAAAAGGCAGAGTTTTGGAGTCCTAGAATGCCCCTTTTCCACTTTCACAACTTAAAAACTTTTAAGTGGTCTAAATGTATATGTATAATGACCCATTCTGCTGGGTTCTCCATGCCCTATTTGGTACATCACTCTAGTAGGCTAGGCAGGCCTTGTGGTTCGAGGGGACACAGAGATAATGATGACTAAGGTATAAGTACAGAGGCTTAGTATAGGACAGACCTCGGGGATGCAGATATCTGGATGTTGTTTTCTG
>NW_006442512.1:4944343-4946524 GCF_000325575.1 Pteropus alecto
CCTGCTGGACTGGAGGTGGGATTAAAACAGATGATTCTTGCCTCATATTTTGGCTCCCTCCCTGGCCTTGAGAATGAGTCCTTCCTTAAATTTGGTGCCCTAAGCACTTCACTCCTCTTATCCTGGTCCCAGCTCTGCTCATTGATGCATCATATGGTTAGCAAATTACCTCAGTTTATTTTCTTTGAAGGAAAAACTATTATTTTTCACTCAGAGAATCCAGAATAAGGGCCTTTAAGTGGGTTCTTGTATATATGACTTCACTTGGCCAATGCTATCGCAGATTTGTACCTCAGTGTAAGCTAGAGAATATTTATAAAGATTCACAAGATTTCCTATGCATTTGAAGTGGTTTGATTTATATATAGAATTTCAGGTAACATAAGTTGTGAAAACAGTTTAAATCAATCAATATTTCATGACTGTGACTGCTAGGTTTTCCAATATGTTTCTTATCTTTTTAATTGCCAATTGCCCAGGTAATATTCTGATTTTTTAAAATTAATGCCTTCTACTCCTGTAATTTATTATAGTGGCTTTCTATGGTATGTTTCACATTTATAATTGGTGTTAGAGTGAGAGGTAGAATTGGAAGGTAATTGCCATTGTCATGAAATAGGAAGAGACAGTGATTGGACGTGAACTATACTTTTGAGACAGAGTTTTATATTTGGAGATTGTGAGAGAAACATCATTACTGATTTATTTATTTATTTATTTTTAAATTGACCAATCTGGGGTTTATATTATACACCACATACCAAGTTCTAGAGCCAATAGTATTAATTTAGTTTAACTTTTGACACAATTACATTCTTTCATATTGACTTCAAAATTTGGTAATATTTTGATTAAATATATAATTATATATTTAGGAAACAACCTAGGTGTTCATCGATAGATAAATGGCTAAAGAAGTTAGAAGGTATTCTGTAAGTTAACTAAGTTAGACGGAGAAAGACAAATACTGAATTATTTCACTTATATACAGAATCTAAAAAACCAAAACAACTGAATAAAATAAACAGAAACAGACCCACGGATATAGAGAATAAGCTGTTGGTTGCCAAAGGGGTGGGGGTGGGGGGATGGGTGAAAAGAAAAAAATAAAAACATTTTATTTAATATATATTGTTGATTCATTAACAAAAATTTTATAAATTAGCATGAATCTGAGTCTTGAAACTTTGAGTTTTTAATATGCCAAGAGTTTGGTATACATCTTACATATCTATAAGTAAAGTTTCCATTTTAGGATCATTTGAACATCCTTTTAAAGTAAAATTAGTTAATAGTAGCAGGAAGAAGACCAAGTCGTCTTTACCTTAATTCATTCCTTTATAGCAGTGGTTGTCAACTGTGGGTAATTTTGTTCCATAAAAGATGTTTGACAATGTCTGGAGACATTTTTGGTTGTCACAACTTGGAAGGTACTACTGGCACCTAAGGAGTAAAGGCTAGGGATGCTGCTAAATATCCTGCAGTGCACAGGTCAGCCCTTCCACGATAAATATTATCTGGCCCAAAATGTCAATAGTGCCAAGGTTGAGAAACCCTGTGTTAGAGGATTCATAACAAAGTATAGTTGATGTCAACCTTTCTATTTTTCATTATCCCTCATCTTAGGAGAACCAACATTTTAAAATAGTGCTTTTGCCATGTTATATGGTGGATTGATTATAAAAATGGCCCCATTCTTTACTCTTCCCTGTATCCATAGTCTTTTCAATGTGACTTCATTTTCCAGCTTCTCGAATCTAGATTGTATTTGTGCTTTGCTTTGGACAATAGAATGCATTGGAAATGATATTCAGCCTAGGTCTTTAAGATCTTTCATTCTTCTCTTCTGTCTTAGGAACAAGCCTGCTGATTACCAGTTGCCCCTGTTGCCCCAACTGACAGCTAACCAATCACCAGACATGGGAAAGAAGCCATTCTAGACTAGCCAGACCTCAACCAACTTGGCCATTACCCATACATGGGCTAAAGCTGAGATGACTCAGTCTGGCCCAGCATAGCAGAACTACCCAGTTGACCTGTAGACTCATGAGCAATAATAAACAGTAGCTGTTTTAAGTCACTGTGTTTTGGTTTTGCAGCAATAGAAAATGGATATATTATGACATAGTAATGTGGTTTAGAGGAAATGGACATACCTGTTTTTTCCTCTAAAGAGTTCAG
>NW_006442512.1:4946542-4986496 GCF_000325575.1 Pteropus alecto
TTTTTACAGAACATCCCACAATTTGGGTTTGTTTGATTGCTTCCTAATTATCATGGCAAAAACACTAACTATTTTAGTTAGAGTTTTAAGCAAAGGAGTGACATGATCTGACTTGTGTTTTTAAAAAAATATTCTGACTGCTGTGTGGAGAATAAACTGTAGCAGGAGGACAAGGGTAGAACCAGGGGGACCAATTATAATACTTAAAGATGCAGAAACAGGAAAAAATACATAAACTATAATAGTTCTTCTTTTTGCCATTGACTAATATAAATTGAATTAAAAAATTTCTACTATGATGGAATATTTCATACAATTTATAAATAGGTTGCAGTCTAATTTTATATGCCTTTTGGATAGTAAAGTTCAGAAAAATATCAACTTAAAATTGAACGAACCAATGATTACTTCTTATTATTTCTGTGTGATATGATATCAAATAATTTTAAAGTAACCTCTTTGTTTTAATTATGTACATTTTCTGGCTGTTATACAATTGTTTAGTAATGAAATGGAGAAACTTTATATTGTGCTTTGTTAAGTAATATATTTATGAATTTTAGAAACATAAATTAAGTGTAAATTTTTCTCTTATAGATTACTACCCCCCACCCCCCAAATAATGCCAGGGAAGAGGAGGGAGACTTCCTTTTTATATATTCTTTATACTGTTGGATCTTTCTAAAACCGTGCATATGTATTCAGTTCATAATCTAAAAAAGTAAAATTCAGTCCTTGAACAAAAGCTACCTGTTTTCCTAACCTTCTTGTACCTCAAGCACAGCCTTTATCTTAAAATGAAAGAGATTTGGAGTTTAAAATGGAAATGAAGAAAGCTTCTTCACAGCAGATTTTTTGAGTGGAAAAATGTACATGGACTAGAGTTGAACAGTGTATTTGGCAGAGCACTGGCAGGCAACTCATACTCTATTCATGAGGTTCCTAGAACACAATTGACTCCTGGGCCACCCTCTATCTCTAGACTTTGTGGGGCTCAATTCAGTTGTGGTCCCCATTGTTTCCTGTTAGATTTTCCCTTGTAGCCCTTCATATATCTTTTTGACAAATCCTGTTTTTCTGAAGGAAACTGAATGGGTGTTTGTTTCTTGCAAGTAAAGAAGTCTGAACAGAACAACATTTGTTGTAGAAAATTTAGAAAAACATGGAAAATATAACGAATTCAAGTCTTTTTTTAATCCCACATTCCATAGCTGTTAACTGATATTTTCTTCCATTATTTTTCTGAATTTTATTTCTTAAAATTATCATCTTACAACCTTGATTAATATTTGCATGCCTTTTCAGTGTATTGAGCTTCTGTGATTGTATTTCTAGTTCAGGTAAAAATTAAAGCTAAGTGAAATGAGAAAATTCGAGAAACCATTTAGTGAAGAAACAATGTACTTTTAAAACATGAATTTTAGAGAGATTTAGTATCATGAAAAGAATAGCAAATAACATGCTTCTAAGCTAATGAGAAAATCAATACTGTTCACAGTTTTTACAGTTTCTTCTGTGCTGCTCATATATTATATATCTTGTAAAAGTTAGAATTAAAAGTTTTGTTAGAGGAGACCCAAGTCTCTGTTGCCAGGGGAAGGCCTTTTGTCACCTTGATGAATTCACCTCAGGCTTGTTTAAGATAAAACTCAATCTTGATTGGATTAGAAGATGCTGAGTTACACTGAAAGTTCACTGAGGCATTTAATATCATCTTATTCATGTATAATGAGAACTAAATAGCTGACTAGTGGGCTGGGTACTTTGTCCAGTCTCTATAGGGAAGCAAGTTTATCGGAAGCTTGCTTGATGAAGCTTGCTTGATTCCCACTAGCATCAGTGGGAATGAATGGTACGATTCAAATGTTTAAAGCCATTGTGTTTTGATGACTTGGTTTCCCTGTCATCTTCCTTGGATTGACTATTGCCTTATCCTCAGGGACCAGGAGGTCGGTCTGTGGACATTTTTCTTGGTCAAAAGGAGAGTGCTAAGATTGATTTATCCATATTTACCATGGGAGTGGCCACATATAATGCTACGTATATACCATTCCTGGACTGGGTGATCCCTGAAGGGCCTGATTCTATTATATATGAGATATATTTTAAAACTTAATTTTCTTTAACATGACAAAGGGAGAAATTAATTTTTAATTTTTTTATACATCATAATGCAGCTTGTGGGGAAAAAATGACAGTTGCAGTTTTAGAGTCATAGAATTTGCTAAAAATTTATCAAAGATAAATCTATCAAATTCTATCAGAGATCTGAATCTATGTATTGCAAACCTTGTTGCTTTTTTTGGTTGGGGCTTCCCAGATCTCCTTTTTTTTCTGGTTTAAATGAAAAGAAGAAAAGCTATTTGGAGCCAAAATTTACTACATGCTTGGGAATGCTTACTATGTAAAGAATGAATTTAATCTATAAAAAGTTCACACTCTTTAAGGAAATCGTAGGTATGCCTTCGATTAAAATAGTGAGGTATGCGTACTTCCTTCTCCAAAGAAACCATGAAGCATACCTTTATAGCTGGTTATTGTTAGCTCTATTAATTCATTTACCATTGACTTCCTTGAAAAGTAAAACTCTGTACTACAGTATAAAATAGTAAGTTTCAGTATTCAGTTGAACTGAATATTTAAAACAAATTACACACACATTAAAAACTTTAAAAATTTAAATCAGGAGTGTTAAAAGGACTATCATATATTTAGGTTTCTGTTTTCTTAAAGATTCTTCTCTTTGACGGGTACAATGCTTTCTGTGAGTGTATGTGTTGAAGATATTTCTGTTTGATTTTCTGTCAGACATTATGAACACCAACTAGCCTAAGAAGCAATACAAAGCAAAATATTTGTAATGTTATTTTACACTTATATAGCCACCTTTTATCTGAAGTAGTCAGGTTTAAAAAGAATTCTTTAATTTCAGTATTTGTCAATTTCAGTTTGTTCAGTCACTCAACAGATACTTAAGTTCCTACTCTACTCCGACAAGTGGCTAGGTTGTGAGGATATAGAGTACTCCCTGCCTGCTCTCAAGGAATTTGTAGACAGACAAATTGGGGAGACAAATGTTAGTATTACAATGCTAACACATTTAAAGATAAAGCTGCAGTTCTGTGTAATAAGCTGTGTGAAGGAAGGAGAGCTTATACCAGGGGAAAGTCTGACTTGGTCTGTGAAATCAGAGAAAGTTTCCCTGGAAAAGTTGAGCTGAGATCTAAATAAATGAACTATTATTGTTAAGTGACACAGGAAAGGAAGGCTGTGTCCAGTTACCCTGTGAGGGAACTTGGTACTTTTGAAGAACTTCACTGTAAGGAGAGATTGAAGGGCTGCAGAGAGAATATCTAACTTCAAGATTATACTTCAGAGGTCAATAGGGGCCAGACTGTGAAGAATCTTAGAGATCATGTTAAGGATTTTGATCTTGAGAGCAATAGTGAGTTATTAAGAGTACAAGTACAATAATTTATATTTTAAAAGTTAATCTATTTGAATTTGATAGCTATATAATAATTCTTTAGTGGTTATGCTATCTAACCACACAACTCACCATCTTCGTGGTGGTGTGATAGTAGTAGTAGCAGTAATACTTAACTGCCATTTATTTTGTACTTACTTTGTGCCAATAGTTTGGAGTATACTCAAAGTATAAATATATTAATTCTAATTCTTATAACTAATGAGGTAGTTGATATTAGCATCATTTACCGAGAAGAAAACTAAAGCTTGGAAGGATTAAGTAATTTGACTAAGGACAGTAGCAAATAAGCGATCAAGCTGGGAATTTATTCCAGGTTTTTCTAATGCCAAATCACTGCTGGCTAATAGGAATTCATTAAAAATTGTCCTCTGTATACTTCCTGGGCAGATTCTTAAAGATGTTTTTAGTAATGACGAATTAGTGGTTCTCTGTTTTTAGTAATGACGAATTAGTGGTTCTCTGACTTTGATTTTTCAAATGGAAATGAATTAAAAAGCTTCTCTTAGTTGCCAGCAGAGGGAGCCAGAAAGATTATTTTAATAAGCTTTGGCATTCTCCAAGTTAGGAATATTCATTCATTCATAAGCAATTCTGTTGAAATATTAATAATCATTTATATGAACTGTGTATATAATCTAATATTGATTTAAAAGTAAATGTGTATGTAGATATTGTAAAGAAGTCTGGAAAGATGTATAACAATATAAAGGTATTTTTATCTCTTAATGGTGGTTCTAGGTTTTCTTTTCCTCTTTTTCTCCTATTTTTGGAATACATATTAGTCTTGTCTAATTTTTCTACCACGAATGTGTATTATTTAATAAAAAATAACTTATTTGTAGTTTACATGAGCAGTATAAGGGCTATTAAATGGTTTATAAAGTGTTTAAAATGTATCACCCATTATTTTAATGTGTTATTATTTTTCATATTGAAAGGTAAATTTAGCTATCGCTTATCTGAATCTTCAAAATTCTGATTTACTGTAGTTAAAATTTAAGAAAATTTATTGATTAGAAATAAAAGCTATATTCTTTTCAATTCTTGGTTGTCACATTAATAAGAACATTTTAGAGTTTAAAAGAAAAAATTCTTTGTGAGTAATGTATTTAATGGGATCCAGACTTAGAGCTAAATTCATGGAATCAGGTTTTTCTTGCATCTATCTTATAGAATTGGTAAATGGTAAAAATTTAAGTTACCACTTTTATGCGATGATTACTAAATAATTTGTACTTTTTTTGACAACATGATATAGAAAAAAAGTTTAAAATTAATCTTGAATTTTAATTCTGTCACTTGGTGGCTCTTTAATGTTGGCAAGTTACTGAGCTTTTCTAAGTTTCTTTTTATGCGGAAAATAAAGATAGTAAGTCTTTGTTTTTTATTACAGTTGAGGATTATGTGCAGTCTGTATGAAGTGTTTATTATTAACAATAAAAGTTAAAATACCAGTTTGGACCTTAGTTTTATTCTTGCCAGAATATCACTTCTGACAACTAAACTGACCTGACTTATTCTCTGTGGAATCTGTATTTACCCTTAGCCATAGTCACTGTAGAAACGTAGATCCTTTACTAACCGTACTCATCTACAGCCATAAGCATTTCCCACTATATTCAGCAACCAAAATAGTAGCTATGCATCACATAATTCCTCCCATTTTTACCTTTTGTTTCATTTGATGTCTGTAGTAATCAACTTTGCTGCAGAAACAAATAACCCACAGGTCTTAGTGGCTTATAATAATATCCTATTACATGTAGATTTTGGACTGCCTGTATAGAATGGCTCTATTCCACATGTTTTCATTTTAAGACCCAAACTGAAGGAGCAGTCTCTATCTGGACCTGCCATTTGCATGGTAGTGAGAACTCAGAGGGCTGGCTGAAACTTGTGATACCTCTTAAAGCTTCTGCTCAGGTGTGGAGTGCTTCATGACTGCCAAATCATGTCACATAGCTAGGCTCAAAGTCAGTGAGGCACAGAGACCAATATTCTTCTCACTGAAGATACAGGCAAGTTATAAATCAATGGGCAGAGATGTGTAAGCCTCTTCCAAGGATGGAGGTGGTAAATAGTGAATAATAAAGCAATCTACTGCAATCTGCCCTGTTATCACAAATATTAGCTTTCTTCCCTTCTGCATACAAGATGTATTTATCCTTTCCTCAAGGAAATTACCTCAAAATTTCTTTCAATCACATTAGTCTTGAAGCCTAGAACCTTGTTAGATTTTCTGCATCATTTTGGCATATAGATTTTCTTGATCCGCACACCAGTTACCTTCTACCTGCCATCTCTCCAACATACAGTAATGGAGCAGGGATAGGATATCCACAGTAGATATTCTTAAAAGGAATTGTAAAAATTCCTAGCAATTGTAAAAATCCTGCTAGGTAAATGTAATGAGGGTTCCTTTTCTTGACACTAGGGGATGTTCCTTGCTTAGACCCTGATTTTGGGAGCTGTGTGTAGCTTCCCAGTCTGTTTTCCATGGCTGCTGGCTGTGCTCTGTGTGGGGTGCTACCTTTAGTATATCATCCTTGTCCGTATTTGAACAGAGTACTGGAGGTAATGCCCTTCTTGGCTGTGGAATGAGGTAAGAGTTGAGCTGCTTTCCTAGCCTGCTTCTTATCTATAGAAATCTGGTGACTCAAAGATGATTTGGAAGAATAACAGACCTTTAACTCAGGCTGGGGGTGGTTTTGGAAGTTTTTTGTCTTTTTATCTGTTTGATGTAAGTCAGATTTATGCGCATACTGATCACTACATTCTCAGTTGTTCGAGATGTGCCTTTTCTCTAGACGTCTATACAGTTTTCTTGAGCTTATTGGGCTTCTGTGAGACCACATCCTTAGTCTCTTCCTGTGGGGAGTCCCCCTCCAAGTCATTTCGTTCCACCTGAAAGAGTTTTCTGGGTGAAAGGAAAACACTTGTTTCCTTTGCTCACTACTCACTGAATACTTTCGTACTTCAAGTATATGTGGGTTTTTCCATAACAAGTGTGGGTCCCAGGCCTGGCTGGTCCCAGGTCTGGCTGTGATCCAGGCTTGTGGCTAAGAATAGGACCCCGGATTTAGAAAGTTACATTAATGTAGTAGAGCGCCTGCGCCTAACTCATGTAAGCATGATTCAGCTTATGTGTCACGTGTGACACTATTGTACTCTGATATATGTGGAGCCCATGCAGTCTCCTAGGGCAGAAGCGCATTCCCTACAATAGAACCACTCTCCTCGCAATAGAACTGCGCTCTCCGCGGTAAAGTTGGTGCCTGCCTTTTCATTCTCATGTCGGCCCCTCCTGCGTTCTTCCTACTGGGCGTCTTACCACCGAAACCTTTCCTTCTGGATCAGCTTGAAGCTGATACTAAGCAATTATTCAGTTTTCTGTGGGCACTGACTTGGTGTTCTACAATTTAACTCAATTCTGACACTACCTAGAGTTAGCTCAGACCCCACAGGTTAGGGGCTCGGTCCCACAGACTGCCTGCCCTTCTTCCACTTCAGACGCCAGTCACAAGTCCCGTCTTTTCACCAAGTTATCTAATTTTTTACACATAACAGTTTTATTTATGACTACATTTTTGTGGTTTTCCATTTTTCCAATCTCCAATAAGTTTCCTCGCTGTCTACCACACAGCTCCAAAGCTTACATCGCAAAAATTTTTCATTTTTGGTGGTGGTTGTAGTTTAGGTAGCACCCCACTGGTACCAGTTTCTGTAGTGTTTAGCTTTGTTGTAGTAATTACCTCTGAATTTCAGTGGCTTCTCAAAATAACAAAGTTGTATTTCCTACTGTCTTTATATTGTAGACTGTGAGTCATCTGTAGAAACAGTCTGTGAATCCCCTCCAGAAGAAATAGTCTTTATATGAGATATGCGAGCCTCTTGACAAATACAAAGCAAGAAGGCCAGTCCAAACTTGGTTTGCTGTTTCAAGTTTTTGATTAGATGTGATGTGCATCACATCTGTTCACACTCTGTTGGTCAAAACTTATGGCATGGGTGACTTCAAAATCTATAACCTAGGGATGTCTGTTCTTTCCCTTGTTTACATACATACACACACACACACACACACACACACACACACACACACATACATACACACAGTTATCTTGCAAGGAAGCAGGGGAGTGAATAATATCAAGTAATAATACAGACTACCACAACTTTCTCACATAGTTTTGGATGTGCACAAAAAAATCAGAGCATATCTTTTTTAAAATTTAAAGGCATATTACATTAAATGACATTAATATATCTATATATCCATACTTAATGAGAGAGATATAAAGAATTGGCTTATGTGATTTCGGGGGCTGGAAAATCTGAAATTTGTTAAGGCAAATTGTTACTGTCATGCGGCAGAATCGTTTCTTCTCTGGGAATCTTCAGTTTTTGCTCCTAAGGTCTTCAAATAATTGGATGAAGTCTACTCACATTATCAAGGGTCATCTCCTTTACTACAAGTCAGTTGATTTTTAGATATTAATCATCTACAAAATACCTTCATAGCAACATCTAAACTCATGTTTGACTAAACATTTGGGCACCATAGCTGAGTCAAGTTGACACATAAAATTTACTATCACATATACATAGTATTATTTTGCAGATAGTAGAATATGAGTACAGAGAGTACTTTCTAATAGCTCTCATATTAAGATAGCAAACAAATTTGCTTGATCACAGCTAGTAAACTAGGTGTATTTTGGCTGAAGATAATGGAGCACCTAAAACAAAGGTTGGCGAACTATGGCCCACTGCCTGTTTTTATAAATAAGGATTTGTTGGAACATAGCTATGCTTATTATATATTATTTATGGCTGTTTTCATTCCATAGTGGCAGAGATGAGTAGTTAGGACAGAGACCGCACGACCTGCAGATCCTAAAATATTTACTGTCTAGTCCTTTATAGAAAAATATTGCCAACCCTTAAGGAAAACAAAAGGCGCTTGTGGTTCTTGCTCTGTCATGGTTCACTCCTAGTTTAGTGTTTTCATTCAAATATGAATGTATACTGGTTAAACATTACAATAACAATGTTTTATTGTTTTAAAGCCACACTTTTTATTAGATTCATAAACATTAATAATTTAAGTTTTTATTGTACAACCATTCAGATTTTCATTTAGATCCCAAGGTGAGTTTAGTTTTTGTGGATGAAATATATATGAATGTTATTAGTTTTTAAATGAATACTTGCCTATCTTTGGGAATGAAGAGAAAGTACTTTTTCTAGGAAATGTTATCAGCTTCAGATTATTACAATTACATGTTTCGATGTTTGTGTCTATTTTCTTTTAAGGAGGTAAAAGGGTATATTTTTTAAGATAATGGATAAAAAATGTTAACTATTTCTCAACTTGATTGTTCTTGAATAATATCTATGAAATTGAATTAGACTACAAAATGTATTTGTTTCCAAACCAAAGAGTACATTACAGCTTTAAGTAGTGGAGATAGTCTAGGCTATGGATTCAGACAGTCCTAGGTCTAAATTTAGTGGCTTAAAACAACAGCTGTTTTATTTGCTGCTAACTCCATGAGTCAGTAATTTGGGCTGGGTTCTGCTGCTTGGTTGTTTTGCTGGTCTTGTCTTGGTTTACTTGGGTGGCTGTCATCATCTAATAGCTCCTTTAAGATGGCCACAGTGATATATCTGGCACTTTATGGTAGCTGGCACTACTGGGTGGCTGAGCTCTTTCTTATGATCTTTCATGCTCTAGGAAGCTAGCATGTTCACTCTCTGCCAGCAGCCCAAGAGTGGAAGCCGTAAGGTCTTGAGACCTAGCTTCATATGTCCTATAAGGTCACTTCTGCCACATTAAGGGATGAGGAACTAAATGCCATCTCTTTATAGGAAGCATGGCAAAGTCACATTGCAAAGGGATGAGCTTACAGGAGTGAAAGGAATTATTGAAGTCTGTACAGTCCACCATGGTAAATGCTTAGTTTCTTTATGTCCCATTTGGAAAGTAAAAATAGCAGGATGACTTGAAGAGTTCTTAAAGTTTAGCAATTATCTATATAAAGCACTTAGAAGTATTTCTCAATTCTGAAATTGCATCCTAATTAAATTGCTATGTTATAGACATAAATATCATGAGAGAATGAATTCTATCTCATTATTAATTTGGCCATCTATTTTTAAATGGAAGACATATATTAAGACCCATTGGAAGAAAATCCTGTGTAAAATATCTGTGGAAAGAGTTATAAATTTGTGTAGAACTATTATTAATTTAATAAAAAGAAAAGCAATTAACTTCTGATGTGTTTACAAAAACATACATTTTCTCAAAACCCTGTTTTTATATACCTATTTCTCATTTCAGATTTTTAAAATATTGGCTTGTAAAGTTTGTTATTAGTTTAATTTTCGAAGAGTTTTTTGAGTTCTAACAAACATTTTTGTTTAGCTGATGTTCCTTTTCAAAGCCAAGAAAAAATAGAAAGCCAAAGGAACAAAAATATCTCTTATTTTTCATTGTGATCAAACCCCATCAGAGGCTCTTTTGTAAGTGTATATGTTTTGCTTTGTCAGGAACATAGAATCCTTCCTAAATCTGTCCTGTTTGGAGATATATGTATAGCAGACATGGTTTGCTAAATGTTTGCTAAAACTCAGCAGAGGTATTTTGTTCATTGATGGGTGTAGGGTGGGATGAGAAACATAATAGACCCTCCTTCGTTTTTACCTTTATATTTTAAAAATTTTACTCACGACATTTAGGCATTTAAAGAACTCTAATTCAAATACATTTTTCTATAAAATTTTCTAAGGACAAGTTTATATTTATTTTTCTCAAGTAACCAATTGTTTAACATTTTATAGGGGATAGTAAACAAAAATCTTACTTATCCAGCCGGAGAGCTCTTTTCTTCTGTGATATACATTATAATTTATTGTGTTTAAGATCCACGTATATATTTACTTTGGAATTCAATGCTGCTTCTAGTGAGGAAGGGTGAAAATAAGTAATATTATAAAATGACACTTATTAAAATTGGAGAGACAATTTCCTGTCTATATTTTTAATAGACTCTTTTGAGCGTCTAGACAGTTCTAATAAAGGAACAAATACCTGCGCTAGGGAGGAGTAGACAGTCTAGTATTTATACAACAGACTAGAATAGAATCAAACTGGGTAGTTAGGAAGTCTTATCAAAATAGTTATTTCTGAGTCTTTCCGACTCCAGTCCTTTAAAGGTTTTTTCAGATTCCATAGCCACCTTCAGCCCTGAAAATGTTAGATTTATTATTTAAATAATAATAATAGTCATTACTATCTTTTTGACCTTGACATTTTTATATAGAGAAGTACAATAAAGCAAGAGTAAGCCTGTTATTGTCTCGGTCAGAAAAATGATTGATAGGCTAAAATTTTTCCTTTCCTCTATTTGTTTCATTGAATCCTAACTACATACTTTCAGATCATACAGTGGAAGGCTTGAGAGTATAAGAGAAGTAGACGGAGATAATTAAATAAGGATAAGGAAAAATCAGAAAGGGAAGAGTCGGGGGTCAGGGAGAAAGAAGCTAGGTGTACAACTTTGATTTTCTTGATTTATTTTAACATTTTCTTTTCTTTTTCTATTATGTAAGCTCTTATTTTATTTTATTATATAAAGGAGAGAACTAAATAACCTTTGGACTAAATGGAATGGAGGAAATATTTCAATTATAATCAATCCAGTGAATTGTTAAACAGTTCTTAATTGTGTAGCCTAATCTTCAAGGAATGTTTATGCTTCATAGGTTTTGCTTTCTGCAGTTTGCTAGTTTTCAGTGTGGTAGAGCTTGTCTTAGGTTTAGAGCCTTATCCTGAGGATGTGATAATGAAATTCTATTTTTGGGGGTGCTGCTTTTTTTGTGGTGGATTTTTAAATGTATTGCAAAGTTCGTTTCGGTTTCTAGATATGAGATAGGTGACAGAGGTTGTGGTATCTATAATGTTAAGATAATTGATTAATCTTATAAACATTTTAAGGCAAGTTAAGATTCAATTGGTTATTGTTCAGTATAAATTTTTGGAAGTGAAAATATAGTACGTTAGGATGAATTATTTTTTTACACTAAAGTATCCAAAAGAACCTATGCAAAAGAGTTGCCTTTGTCCCTAAAGTCCTTTTTGAAAAGTATTTATGACATTTCAGTGCCTGCCCTCCCCTGCATCCTCATCTATCTCATTCTGTGATCCTTTGTCCTCATTTGTCAGTTATACTGCCTTTTTTCAAACATGCCAAGCTCCTTTCACTAGTTATTCCCTCTGATATATAAATTCTCACAGGCCAGCTCTTTTTATTCAAATTCCATCACCAATATCACCTTCTGAGAACTTTCTGGGTTACCTAACCTAATAGTCTGTCTCCAGCATTCCCATCACATTTCCTTCCCTATTCTCACCTGATAGTTTCTTCTTTTCATTAGTTATTTACCCTGTCTTTTCCCATTAGAACATCAAATTCCATTAAAAAAGAGACTTTGATGTGTTTTTGGGCCTTGATAGTGGTGATGGTTTCACTTATCCCCAAACTCATCAAGGAAAGACTGATTTCTACGTTTCTGTTTTATACAACTAGATGAATCATGGTATCATTTGATGTGTTAATGAAACTTGGAATAGGATTCGATTTCAGGAGGAAGAACATGTTTTTAGTTTCGGATATGGAGATACTTTTAAGACACTGAAGAAGAATTGTCAAGAAAATAATTGAATACATGGGCCTGGAGCTTAGAGAAGCCTTAGTTGCAGATGTGTGTGAGTCATTCATGTATAGATTTTAACTGACATGTCGTGAATATTAAGTGCTTTGTAACCCATAAAGAGCTATAAGTAGCGTTTGTAGTTTCCTAATTTGTGATGCTATTTCAAACCTGGTGAGTTTCTACTCATCTTTTAGTAGAGGCTTTGGTCATTTTTTTCTACAAAGCTTTTCTGATTTGCCCTCTTTTGAACTACTTTTATACCTTATATGTAATAATTATTATAGTGTATTATGATTGTGTGCATGTTTATATATATATCTATCTTTTTATATTGTGAGATCAGTTGAAGAAAGCGACTGGGTTTTATTCCTATGAACTGCCTGAGGTCAGGTCTCATATCTGCTTTGTTTTCTGTGGTATATCCAGCACGCAACATGTGGCATGGCACTTATCAAATGATCATACATATTTGAGCACATAGATGCTAAGTAAATTTTTATTGAACAAATAAATTATCTAATCATCTGGCAGTTATTCAGTACTTATTTTGTAAACATAAAAGACAAAACTCTGTTGATGTTCTTTATATTAAGGTTCTTTTATATTAAAGTTCATTCATGGTCTCTGTATTTGTAGAGGGATCAGTGAACCCCCTGAATATAAATGTAAATTTGTCTGAATTTGTGCTCATACAATTTTTAAGAGTGTCTCTTGCTTTCATCAGATTCTTAAAAGGGTCCATGACACCCAAATTATTAAGATCTGTGTGAATTAGATACTTTTGTTCAGCATGACTTTTCTTGCTTTTAAACAGTTTTCTATAAAAATTCGCTATCATCTTTTATATTTCTCTTTTGGATAATGTATCAAAAATTGCCTTTGGGCTTATAAAACTGGTCATCAAATCACTGTAGCTGTGATCTCTTGAGTCTACCCCTTAAATATAAGTATGTTATATGGATTTGCATGTCTTTTAAAGTCTACTTGTTAATTTGCATCTGTAAATTTCCTCTCAGGAGATCTTCTATCCCAAACATTTAATAAATTAAGCAATTGTTGGATTCGTTTAGGTTAAAAAAATTCTTGATTAGACCTTTTAACTGAAAAGAGATTAGAGGTTAATATACAGAATTTTTAATAATGGGCCTTTCTGCATGGTGGAATTGTAAGTCATCTTGATTTTCATGTATAAACTGAATTACAATTTTTCTATACTGAACATGCATTACTTTAAAAAAATTTTAAAATTTTATTTCTGAAAAAGTTATTAATTTGCAATTGATATTAATATGAGAGGGTCATTGTTAAAACTTTTAAGTGATTTTCTTTATGTTGATTTAGAGTTCAGAGTTATCATCCAGTTAAGTCTACCTAGTGAAATAACTGCTTTGTGTTAGAATGTTACATTTTTTCACTAGAAACAGCTGTCTTTTGACTTACCAGAGGTACTTCGGCTTGTTGCATTCTGAGTTTGCTTGAATATCTTTTTAAAACCAGTACAGTGCCCGAGTATAAAAATGTATTTATTATAATATATAGTAAACATTAATGCTCTTTAAAAAACTTAACTGCTCCTTCTAAAATGCTTTCACTTGATATCACAAAGCTTATCTTGTAAGTATATGACTGTGGACTCACCAAGATATGTTGAAATGTTAATAGCTTCATTTTAATCCAGAGAGAATTGAGTGGAAAGAATGTGCTGCGTTTCCTGTTGTATTGTGTCGGTGAAGGGCCTTGGTGATAAGCATGTAAATATAGTTTAAAATTTTATACATCAACCTGGTTTATTGGACCATGTATCAAAAGTGCATGAAATATACAGAAGATGGGAGAATAGTTTAGTATACCGAACCCTGATGAACCTGTAACTCAGATTTAACAGTTATTAACATAAGGCTAATCTTTTATTTCATTTATACCCTCATCCACTTGATTGGTTTTAAAAAAAAATTGTTAATAAGCATGCTGTCGCTACTCTGAGAGATTGCATTTCTATTGTTTCATTATTTTTTAAATTTTTAATTGTGGTAAAAATACCTACAATTTACCATCTTAACCATTTTTAAGTGTACAGTTCAATAGTGTTAACTATATTCACATTGATGGGCAACAGATAACCAGAATTTTTTCATATTACAAATCTGAAATGCTACATGCATTAAACAACAACTTCCCATTTCCCTCTCCTCCCAGCCCCTGGTAACTACCATTCTACTTTTTGTTTCTATGAATTTGACTTTTTTAGATACCTCTTGTAAGTAGAATCAGGCAATATTTGTTTGGGACTGGTTTACTTCACTTTGTGTAATGTCCTCAACATGTATCCATATCGTAACATGTGATGGAATTTCCTTTCTTTTTTTTATGGCTGAATAATATTCCTTCTATTTCTTCTATATACTACATTTTGTTTATCCATTCATCCATCCACAGACATTTGGATTGCTTTCACTTCTTGGTTATTGTGAAAATGCTGCTCCAAACATAGGTCGCAAATATCTCTTTGAGACCCTGCTTTCAGTTCTTTCAGATATATACCCAAAAGATGGATTGCTGGGTAATATGGTAGTTTTATTTTTTATTTTTGAGGAACTGCCATCCTGTTTTCCATAGTGGTTATACCATTTTTCATTCCTACCAAAAGTTCATTAGTGTTCTGATTTCTCTATATCTTTGCCAACACTTATTATTTTCTGTTTTTTTTTATAGTAGCCATTCTAATGAGTGTGAAGTGATATCTCATTATGATTTTTATTTGCATTTCTCTAATGATTAATAATGTTGAGCATCTTTTTATATGCTTGTTTGTTATTTGGATGTTGTCTTTGGAGAAATGTCTATTCAAGTCCTTTGCCCATTTTTTTAAATTGGGTTATTCGTTTCTTTGTTACTGAGTTATAGGAGTTCTTTATATAGTCTGCATATTACCCTTTTATCAGTTATATAATTTGCAAATATTTTCTCCCATTCCATAGTTTGCCTTTTTACCCTCTTAATTGTAGCCTTTGATGTATAGAGATTTTTTAAGTTTGATGTAGTACCATTTGTCTATTTTTGCTTTTGCCGTCTTTGATTTTGGTATCATATCTAAGAAATCATCATCAAATCCAATGTCATGAAGCTCTTCCCTGTATTTCAATTTAATAATTTTATAATTGGGTCTTAAATTTGATCTTTAATCATTTTGAATTGATTTTTGTATATGGTATAAGATAACTTCACTCTTCTGCATGTGTATATCCAGATTCTCTAGCACCATATGTTGAAGAGACTGTCCTTTCTCTGTTGAGTGGTCTTAGCACTTTTGTCAAAGATCATTTGACCATACATTTGATTGTCTTATCTCTGTGCTCTTTATTCTGTTTCATCTATGTATCTGTCTTTATGCCAGTACCACAGTGTCTTGATTACTGTGGCTTTGTAATATCTTGAAATCAGAAAGTGTGAGACCACCTACTTTGTTTTTCCATTTCGAGATTATTTGGCTATTTGGGTTCCCTTGAGATTCAATATGAATTTTAGGATGGATTTTTTTTTTATTTCTGCAAAAAATGGAAAATGGAATTTTGATAGAGATTATGTTGAATTTGTAGATTTCTTTGGGTAGTATTGACATCTTGACAATATTAAGTCCTACACTCCGTAAACACAGGATGTCTGTCCCTTTATTTGTGTCTTCTATAATTTCCTTAGGCAGTGGTTTGTAGCTTTCATCGTATAAGTCTTTCACCTCCTTGGTTAGGTTAATACCTAATTATTGCATTATTTTTGATGCTTCTGTAAGTGAAATTGCTTTCTTTTGTTTTTGATCATTCATTCTTAGCATATAGAAACAATTTTGTGTGTTGATTTTATATCCTACAACTTTGCTGAATTTATTAGTTCTAACATTTTTTTTTTTTCTTGTGGAATTTTTAGGGTTTTCTACATATAAGATCAGGTTATCTGCAAAGAGATAATTGTATTTCCTTTTCAATTTGGATGCCTTTTATTTCTTTTTCTTGCCTAACTACTCTGGCTAGGACTTAGTATGTTGAATAAAAATGGCTAAAGTGGGCATCCTTATCTTGTTCATAATTTTTAGACAAAAAGCTTTGAGTCTTTCACTATTGAATATGACTTTAGCTGTGTGTTTTTCATATATAGCCTTTATTATGTTGAGGTGATTTTCTTCTATTTTTAGTTTGTTGAGTGTTTTTATCATGAAAGATGTTGAATCTTGTCTAATGCTTTTGTGTATCAATTGAAATGATCATATGATTTTTGTTCCTAATTCATTAATGTGGTATATTACATTGCGATTTTTATATGTCGAGCCATCCCTGCATTCCAAGAATAAATCCCACTCGGTCATGATGTATAATACTTTTAATGTGCTATTGAATTCATTATTTTGAAGCAAATATCGGACAGGCAGTAAGGCTAACAAACAGGTAAACATGTGATACATTGGCAGATACTGATAAGTATTTTGAAGAAAAGTAAAACGGCAGGAAGACAGCTGGGGCTGTTTAGATACAGAGGTTTAAGAAGGCTTCTGAAGAAGTGACATTTGAGAAGAATCTGAGTGAAGGTAAGGAAAGAAGCTTACAGACACGGGGGACAGTGAAAGTGGGGACTTACCTAGAGCTCTTGGGAAGTACCTGAAAAGGAAGGTGTGAGAGTAGGAATAGGAGCTTAAGTCACAGAGGCTAGGGAGGCTCAGGACATCCGCAGTGTAGGAGAGCACGTAAATCCTGTCTCCTGAGCCGTAGTTAGCACAGACAGCTCCTTATATGGCTTTTAATACTCATTACAGATTTCCCCTTTTCTTTTTATTTCCTTTGCCTTTGCTGTCCTGTTTCTAGAAAGAATGTGCTTACTTTGTTAACCAAAGGACAGAGCCTAAGTTCTATCCCAGATTTCCTCTAAAGAAGGATAAAATATAGTGGGTGGAGTCTCTGGGTCCAGCCAAGAATCTATTATGATGTTTAATGTGATTTGTGGGGAAAAAAATTGTTTCAGAAATAATACGTTATGGTGTATAACCTTATATATTTTATTTTATTTTATTTCATTACTTATTTAAACATGACTATTTTATTATTATAGAAATCAAGATTTGTTTAGGAAAAGGATCTTCCTATTGATAAAGGAAACCCATTGGGATTAGAGTAATTTAGAGAAACAAGATATCATCTATTTGATTTACAGAAATTGATCAAAATTTTACGTATACCATGAACACTTACCAGTCAAAATATAAAGAGTTGTATTGACCAATCCATTTCCGGTTCTGTATCTATACTCCTTCCATTACATATCATCAAAATAAACCAACTCTTATTAACAACAAAACAAAATAAAACAATGAAGCATTATCCAAACTGATGAGAAGTCCTAACTTTCCAATACAAATTTTATTCACAATTTAACACGTGAATTATTACTTAGTTCTACTCCTAGAAATGTAGCAATACTGGATGACTGGCGAAGCTTGGATCCATTAGAAAGCTTTACCTTATATATTTTATAATTAGAATATGTGCCTAACATTTTAAATTTAAATAGTAGGAAATGGGTTTCTTGATGAAGTTCCTAACAATTTTTAACTGGCAGCACGATCTATAGTATAGCAGTTATCTCCTTCCTATAAACACTTGTGTTGGAATGTTTTGCATTCACATAAAACACTTTTCCCAAATCTGTCTTGGGAGGAAGTGTAAATTACTGTAATGTTGTTGTGGTAACTAGAAAATAAAAAACATCCTGGAGCCTGCAGATGTTTGTTAATGTCCTTGATAATGTAAAGAACGTTGATACAAGTGTGTTAACTGTAGAGAATATGGAGAAGTTGTCTGCTTTGCCCCCAAATGGAATTTTATTTATAGTCTGTCTCACTGTTTAATACACATTTGCCTCTTTTAGTATTTAATCAGTTTTTTAAAAAATCCCTGAATCCTGATAATATGTTTTTCCACTGATAAAATATTTACTTGTCATATCAGGCAGGGTGCTAAACTTGGAAATTAAGAGTACTGAGTTAAATTTAAAATTTGTTGAAAAGTATTCATCATAATGCAGTCTATTTAATGTCTTGGCAGTGCCTCTGGCTCTTCTCATTTAACATGTTAGGAGACAGACTGGCAGCAGTTGTAAACTGAAACCTGGTTGTGTGCAGAAGGAGACAGATAGGGGTAGGAAGGAAAATGGAGAAAATTTGAAAGTGTTACTGTCTATGTGTGTTTCCTTAAATTAAAGTATGACACATTTGCTTAAAAAAGAATTTTATATTCTGTTTATCAAGGCTATTATAAGGTCATGATGGATGATACTAAGACGGAAACTAGTTTTAAATGTTGTTTTGTGGAATAACCAAATTTGTCTCTTAACAATATCATCATAATGTCATGTAGGTTGTTTTGATATAATAAGCATAGTTTACAATATGTTTAAGTCATTGGTCCCCCAGTAGACCTGAAATTTATTACTCAGAGGGGAAGCATGCATTTACAGTATATTCTTAGCTGCTGCTTTCTATCACTCAGCTGTCAAGTCCTATGGAATCTAAAATAGAACCCGGCCAATAGGAGACAGCCTCCACACTGTTTACGGATGATTTGGAGGTAGACAGTTTTATCATACACTGCAGTGTCTGTGTTGCAGTGTTGAGGCAGCAGGATGCAGAGTGCAGTTCCAGTTTTCCACAGGAGTCCCTGCAAGGGATAGCTTTGAACAACAGCTTCTAAAGAATTAAGAAATAGGAGGAGTTACAGTACCTGACTTGGGGCTGCTGTTAATCAAGTTCTGCACAGCAAAGAAGATAATTTTCAAGCGTTATGAAGGCGGAGAAGGATCCCGACGATGAAGAAAATGTCGTTAGAGATCCGAGCTAAGTCTAGCACAGCATGAGGATTGTAGAACAGGAAGAGTTGTAAAGAGACGGACAGGGTCCCTGGTTAGGAGTTTGTGAGCTTGCTTTGTGAGCTTGCTTTGTGAGCTAAAGAGATTTGTAACTTAATGCGAAATAGTTTGCTGTTAGCAACAAGAAACTAAATCCTGTCTATGATGAACTGTTGGTTTTCTTGTGCTTCTAAGAACAGAGTAGGTATCCCTGTCGACCAGTGTAACAAAAGATTGTGTTAGGCTTTCTGAACTGTATTCTTTTAAAATGTATTGCTATTTTATTCATTTGGGGTTCTTTGTCTTATTAGGTTCTTTCTGACTTATCTGGTTAACAGCTAATGGATTTAGTGTAAAAATAAAAGTTCTTGTTTCTTTTTCCAGGTTTAAAAAGCGCATAATAGAATCTTAATAATTGAGCAGTATTTCTGTTAACTGACAGTGTAGCAAAATGGAAACCCCAGGCTGGTGAAGTAGAGGTGAAATCTTTTTAAAAGGCTTACTTTCAGATTTTATCATTTTTAGTGTTTTGAATAGCTCCTTTCTCCACCAGTAAGTTTACTTAGAAATAAAGTCGAGATTGTTTTAACTGCAAGGATAAATTAATCAATTTAGAGCAAGTATTTGTGTGCTAAACATGACTTAATCCCTTAGGCATTTGAAAACACAAAGTCTCTTAAGCCTACATCTACCACTCTTCAATTTAGAGTCAGTAAACTGTTCTGTTATAAAGCTAAAGAAAGGGGATGCCTAAAATGTAGTTTAGACTTTGAGCCAATAAGTAGGTCTGTCTCAGCTCACAGTTGTCAGTTTGAACTTTAAAGGTAGAAGGAAGTGAGTTCATCTCTAAATTTGATGAATTTAGAGACAATTCTGAACTCTGTCTAGGTAGGTACTTGAACCAGATTCCAATGAAATATTACATTTCAGGAGTGGGTTAAAATTTTAATGTATTTATTTTTTTCATATTTAATTTTCATATTTTTCACTTCAACTATTTAATGAATACATTGCTTATTTAGCTGGAACAGTTGGTGATTTTTTTTTTGCTTTATATATAGTGGATATAAAATAATTATATTGATCTAACATTTAAACTATATGCTTCATGTAAGTGATTCATTTTTTTCTCCCCAGAGATTTGTTATGGTATTTGTGGAATTACTTTCTAAGTTGAATGAAAAATATGTACATCTTTTTTGTTGTTCTAGAAATAATACTGGGCTTAATGTATAATTTAGCAATAAGCTTATTGTATAATATTTTAAAAGTCTAAAACCTTGTTTCAATAGTGTATATTTTAGTTCTGGGTTCTACATTTGTGCTTATTAAAAGATACAAGTTATTGGCTTCACAGAATCTTTTCCTCCAATATATTTCCTCCAATCAAAGCTAAAGATAACCTTGATACAATTAAAACTTAGTTTTAAAATTGCCTTTGTTCTTTTAAATACATGTGCACTGAATTTTCGCTAAAATTAAAAATCTTTTTTAACAAAAGCAATATAAGTTGAATGTAAAAAAGAAAATGAAAGTCACCTGTAATCCCATTATCTTAGAGTTTTTAAGTAGTTAATACTTAAGTCTTTTTAAAGTTTTTTTCTATGTAGAAATTTCTTCTTATCCTACTAATAAGCATAATGATGGATTGCTTTCTCTATTGTCTGAATTTGTGTGTGTGTGTGTGTGTGTGTGTGTGTAGTTTGTTTCCATAAAAATATTCAACAATACCTTTTAAATAAGTTGAGGAAGGGTTTTAAAAATATGTACAGAATTCCACTACATCTGAGGGTTTTGGGAGATAAGTGATCAGAGCCAAATCTGAAAGCATGAGTTAGAAAATAGGAAAAGTACACTGATTTTGGAAAGCATGAGAAGTCATGGTTGGGCTTGGCCGCTTAAGTCAATTAATGTTCCTGGAGCTTTGACTTTTCTCATCTGTTAAATAGAGATGATAATTTTAGTTTACTAGGGTTGTTTGAGTAATTCATGCCTGGCACAGGGTAAGTGTTCAGCAGTTATTCATTTCCTTCATTTCTGAAGTAAACAGCAGAGAACATGAGAAACATGCTTTTTCTCAAAAGTATGATTTAAAATATTTTTTGTGTATCATGTGTTTTGAAAAGGTTCTTTTTGGCAAGTTAGCACAGCAAGGAGAAGGAAATTTGGGATGCAGTTGAACACTGAGTGATGTCTTATGCGTACTCTTTTCCTTCCTTCTTTAGAAAGTCTTACTAGTATAGTGTATATAGTATACATATTCACTTCTTTTTTTCATTTTTGTAGCATGCAGCAGATTGGAACAAATATGATGACCGATTGATGAAAGCAGCAGAAAGGGGAGATGTAGAAAAAGTGTCCTCAATCCTTGCTAAAAAGGGGGTGAATCCAGGCAAACTAGATGTAGAAGGCAGATCTGCGTAAGTATTACTGATAATTACCTAAAGGGAATTTGGGTAGACCCTGGGAATACAAATGAAGTTTGTGAATTGTGATTATCAACTTTTTATTTTAAAAAGTTTTTATCAAAACTCACACTATAGAATCACTTTCAATTTGAAAGATTTCCAAGCTAGAGAAAATACTGAAGTACTACCAGTGGTCTAGTTCTTTAGGCCCTGTGGCAAACCACAGCTAGTGTTATTTGGTGCATTTCATTTATAAGCTTTTTCATATTCCTTATATTTAGTCCTTGCTGTGGCCCTCTAAAAGAAGTAGGAAAAGGTTTACAGACATTAAATAACTTGGCCAAATGTCATGAAACATCACAGAGCTGGGATGTGAAACCAAGTTTTCTGTCTTAGAAGAGTTCTGTAAATTACACTTTGTTTTTCTCTCAACCCCCAAGCCATTGGTATATTTAGGTAAATGAAAATTAAATTTAATTTAAATGACAATGTTTAGATCTAAAAGGGATACAGGATAACTTGTGTGGCTTAAAGAGATACAGGTAGTGATCCTCCCCTTTTGATTTTGTGTTACTGAGGACTACTGTCTTGTTTACAAGCTGTCTTTTCTCCCACTCCTCCCCAGTCTTCATTACCTCCCTTCCTGTTCATGGTGGGCAGCAGTGTATTAAAGGGTAAGATCTAGGTCCTGTTACTATCATCTATAGATACAGCAGTTAAAACCATATCTGGGAAACATTCCAAAGTTAGAGGTGAAAAGTCTCATTTCCTAAAATTCCTCTATCTTATGCTCGTATGAGTATAACTAAAACCAGATATTAAATATACAGATGAATATTAAGAAGCAAATAATTAATGTTTAATGTAGGTCACTACCTTGGAATGCTTAGATATTAAGAATAGTAAAAAGAGCAAAGCATGACTTAAAAATTAAGTAGTTGTTAAGAACAGTAAGTTTGAAAAATTCCAGTTTCTATATACTGTTTTGATTTTATCAAGTAAGCAATTTGATAGCTACAGAAACATTGATTATTTTGAGTTCCGCTCCTTTTGCTAAATTTTAAGCCATGTATTGGGCTCACAGTATAAATAGTGAACATTTAAGATCCAAAAGTGTTTGTTTTTTTCATGTTTCTTTTTTCCCAAACACCAAGATATTAAAAGATGAAGGGAGTCTTCTTTGGGATGAAAATATTCAATGAAACCTTTTTTATTCAGTTCTGCCCATCCACACTTTTAATGTTTTGACTGAATGTTTGCTTGAGTTTTTGTTCAGATTTTCTAAATCAAAAGTTTAATTTTGAGTGCAATTAATTGTATTAGTGGTCAGATTATAAAAATCTAGTGTAATTTGATGAACTGTGAACTTTAGTTTGTAAAATATTTGAGTAGTATTTGAGTCTTTGAGGTTTTCACTGTAGGAAGTAGAATTCTTTCTAGAATTTATAAGATAAAATATTTTCCTTTTATTACTCATATACAAACTGTATTCTTCCTTAATTAAAGCATTTTCTATTTAGTCAAATATATGACGTTACAAATATATTTTTTGTATTATCTGTAATTATGAAAATAATTTTATTTTAGATGATTTTTGGTGGTGGGGGGGGTAATTTTGAAAGTTAAGACAAGTAATATGTACTCCTTGAGCTCAATCCACGTTTGAAAATGAAACATTTGAAGCCTGGCCATAGTCACAGCAAGGATATGTTTTCTTCCTGTCCACCTCTCTCTTAGGGTGCAGTCCTTTGCCAACGCAAAGTGGAGCAGATTTATCAAGAAACCCCCGTCACCTAGAGAGCTGTAGATCCCAATTCCTCTCTCCCCATCTCCTCAGGCTATCAGAAGTGCTGTTCAGCCTCCCAGTTGTTATCTCTGGAATCAGCCATTGCTCCTAACCCCAAATGGCCACAAACACTAAGCTCACCTCATCTGTCCTTCCCTGCATCCGGCC
This sequence comes from Pteropus alecto, assembly GCF_000325575.1. NCBI lineage: Eukaryota > Metazoa > Chordata > Mammalia > Chiroptera > Pteropodidae > Pteropus > Pteropus alecto. The sequence goes on from NW_006442512.1 coordinate 4,970,001, forward strand.
TCTTAATTTTTCACTATCTAGTTAGCTCACTGATACCTTCAAATATATGTCTTATATTCTATGCAGCTTTTCTAGTTGTCCTCAGAGGTAGAAATTGTCCACTTTACCTGGATTTCCTGTTATGGGAGTAGAAATACTTGTCTTGTTTAAAAAAAGAAAACTTATTGACTTTCTTTTTAATGCAAAAGAGCATTTCTATATAGAAGTTTTTCAAATTTCCTTTAGAACTCTTGGCATATAGTTCAATAGTTGATACATCTTTTTTCTGAAGTACATCTATTTATGGCACACCGGCATTAATAATGCATTGTAGATTTGTTGTGACTTCTGCCCTTTAATTCATCATTGATATAATTTGATTTGTTTTGGAGAAAGAAGTCTTCCAGATTTTGTGAGCTAAGAAATGAAAACAAGCAAACAAAATATGGTATCTTCAAGGTTTGGGGGAGATGAAATACTTTTGCCTGCAGGAAATTATCATTCCTCGAAAGGTTCTAGTGGTACATTGCATAGTATAATTACCCTCTTCAGTGTTGCAGAGAGGTTGATACCCTCAGACTTAGAGCAATTTACTCTAAGGAGAACTCATCTGACTCTTAAGAATACTATATTTCTTTTATCAGAAATATCTCTTTCTAATTCAAATTGCACACAAATCTGCTTTGCTTTACTTAGTAGTACTTGGTCTCTAGTTTTCATTTATATCAGTTATAATACTAATAGAGATGCATGACTGAGTGTTATAATATCTGGAAATGAATATGTAAGCTATTTCTGGATTTTGTCTCTAAGCATTCAGTTATTCAAATATTTGAGGGTCCAGAACTTAAATTGATTCTGCAAATATAATAGGAAACAAAACAGACAAAAATCCTTGTTTTCATGGTATTTATAGTTGAGAGGGAAGAGATTGATAGACTATAAAGAAAATAAACCCTTAATTTATAATAGTTCTACATAAAATAATAAAGGTAGGGATGAGGGAACTAGGGAATGAGGAAACATAAAATGTTTAAGTGATATGGTCAGGGAAGTTAGGGTGTGATGCAGAGTGTGTCTGTATCTAGGCACCTTGCAGAGCACATCCTTTATGTCCTGGCACCTTCACAGTGGTTATTGTACTTGTTATTTGTTTAGGGCCTTGGTTCTATTTCAACCTGAGTTCAACTTGGTCACTTGTATTTACATACTAGTTTGGATGTGGTTGAATATAGTCACTGTCAGTTCTTATTGCACACAAAATATTTTTGTAAATGTTTGTTGATTAATAAAGTGTTAGATGATCAAAGAAACAGTGGGATATTTTATCTTGAATTTGGAATACTTGATGCTTAAAGTTTAAGAGGGCTTTACTCACCTTATTAGGAAATTTGTTTAATTATGCCTATTTAAGTGAAACTTCAACCAGTCATACAGGTCTATGAGCAAAAGGAAGAATTAGGTGATGGTCATTGGTACTTTTGGGGAAGCAGATGATGCCAGTTCCTCTATGGGTTTCAAGTGTAGCTTAGTTTGTTGTCTTGAAGGCTTTTCTATGCCAGATTTAATTTGATAATTCTAAAGAGTAATAGTGTTTTGATCTGTCTTTGACTTTAGCATTCTGCTGTAATTTTGCTTTGGCAGTTTCAGTATATTCGAAACTAAGCAAAATAGATATTCTTTATATCACCAGCTGCTAGAAAATTTTCAGTGTATTTATTAAGCTCCAAAAACCAGTGCCTTTGCTATTGAAACAATAAACTATAGAGTTAATGATATCATAGTATAAATTTTCTATTATTACGATTATTGAATATGGGAATATTCCATTGGTTCTAAGAAGATATTTCTAGAAAATATTGGCCCCTTACGTAAATTTAGGTTAAAATGAGTTTATCAGTCATATGGGATACATTCTTATATTAAATATATGGGTGCTCCAGCCTTTAAAACATGTGTATGTGTGTCCATTGAATAAAGGATAACGTTAGGGGTAACATTTGGTAGTTTCCATGGCATAACAAATGTTTTCTTTTTGTTTAGCTTCCATGTTGTGGCGTCAAAGGGAAATCTTGAATGTTTGAATGCCATCCTTATACACGGTGTTGATATTACAACCAGCGACACTGCAGGTATGTTTGCCTCCATAGTCGATGACAAAATAGGAGGAGGATACAAGCTTTGTCCACTGCTAAAGTTTTTCATCAGAACTAAAAGTGATTTAAAAAGAGAAATCTTTTATTTTCTGTTTTTAAGTAGCTGAGAAAGTTTTACTTCTGAGGTATTGTCGGAGAGAGGTCAAGTTCTGGAATCTTAGTAGAAAGGATTACTGAACTAACCAGCAGTTGGATTCCCGAAGTCTAGCGCTGGTCTTGGTAGTGTTACAGGATCCTAAATTCTCGGATTTTGAAGAACCATTAGAGGCCGTTTAGTTTATACTCACGTACTACTCAGTGTGTGAATCTCTATGTTGTGAGGTCATTCGACATTTGGTTAGATTTTTTTTTGTAATGGGGAACTAACTGCCTCATGACAACATTACCAATAAAGATCATAAAAATAGCTGACACATAACACGTAAGTGCTCTACACATACTTAATCCTTTTATCCTTGCATCAACCCAGTGAGGCTGTGAGACACTGAGCAGTTAAGTAGCTCATCTAGGGTCTTTCATTAGATGAATCGTGGTCAGTGTGTGTTCTTAACCATCATGTCTCACAAGGAAATGTGTTCTGTGTCAGTTAACTATATTTATAAAAAAATATTTCTTGTGGACAGTTTAAGTCAATCTCTTACCACGTTTTCTGCTTAAACTTAGTCATACCTGTGTGACTTTTAAAATCTTACAGCATAAGTTTGTGTGCACATTGCAAGATAGACCTTTAATTTAAGTATTTGATTATAGCTGTTTTCTTCAAAGAGTATGTTAGCTTTCTGTTCATCAGGATAACCTTTCTCAGTTCTCTGGGACTCTTGACATCTTATTTCTCTGTGGTTCTACTTTGTTACTCAGTTAAATAGAAGGTGACCAAGAATAGAGAATTTTTTTAAACAACTTTGATATTTTATCCTCTGACTCCATGTGTGGACAAATACATTACCGTTAACCAGTGCTGTGTTTAGAAATTGAAGGGGAAGAGAGGGAGCGAGAGATCAAAATTGAGTTGATGAGGATAATTTTTACCTAAAGATATATTGTATTCTAAATTGAAGACCAAACTATCTGCCAGGGAACAAAAGAATGTACTGTTACTTATATATACATTCATTGATGTGGAGAAATATTTGTTTTTAGAAAATTTGGACGTATCTGTTTAGAACTCTTTAAAGCCTTTTTAAATTTATTGTGCTGATTCTAATTCAAACTAGTATCTTTCTCTCTGTGTGTTCTTTCTGCTCTGGACATTTTTGCCTAGTGGTCGACCTAGTGACTTTTGCCCTCCCTCCTTCAGTGCGGATCAAACTCAAATGCTTTCCAAGCTCAGCAGACATTTCATATACTGCATTCCAACATAGCCTGCTTATTTAACCTTGTCATTTTTTTTTTTTTGCTGTTGTTTAGTCACACTTTTATTTGTTTTGTTTTATTGTTTGTCCTCTTCTAAGGACAAGGACCTTCTCTCATTTGTTATATTGTCTGTTATAATCTAGATGTGGATATTTGATAAAAATTTGATTAAAAAAAACTTTATGTGTTTTTTAGTAGAATTCTTTTAGTTGCTAGCAATATGAAAGTATATTGAAAATAGCCAGATTTCAAGTTAGTGTGATTTTGAGGTATTTGTGACCTAGGTCTTACTAGGTATGCACCTTTGGTATAATTTACGGTGGTAAGATTTAGATCTGATATTTCCTTGATTTTTTACTGCCCTGTTTCAAGTGGCTGATTTTGAATTTGGCTTAGGAAATACCTGACCTGACATTTTTATGTGACCAAGTTCCTATGGCATTTTGTTGAATACCAGGGACTCTCACTACTGTCCCTATTCCCACCATCCTACTTCATACTCTCTCTTATTTCCCATGCAAATGAGTTATTTTAGGCACTTTTCACAATGTAAAATGTTTGTAGGAAACTTTTCCATGAACAGTAGTAGCAAGTTGAAATTTGAAATTATCACTCTGATTTATTGTAATAAGAAGACTTTAGATGTGGATGAAGATCTTGTATCTTTCCCTGTTTAAAGACCTGGACTTGCTGCTTTTTGTTCTGAAACCTAGTTAGTCAGCTACACAAAAGTAATCAGACCTAGGAAAACTTACCCACTTATCTGAACTCATATAAAACTGAATGAGAGTTGAAAGCCAATTTATTCATTCATCCAAGATGAGTAGAACGTAAATGCCTTCTTTTCTAGCAAAAAGGTCAACTTGTGAAGTCAAATTATATTTTTTAAGAAGTTTGTGAAGTTAGAGAGAAATTAAAAACACTGAAGATTGGAAGCAATTGGAAGCTGGAATAGCCTGGTGAAATCCTTACATCTTCACCAACCAAGAGAGATATGTGTGTAAAAAAATATAATTAGCAGAAATAGTGTTTAGAGGTAGAATGTTCTCTGCAAATTTATGTTTTCAGTATTCAGAGTTAAGCTTTCAGATTATCTGGTACCCTCTTCCCTGCCCTCCTCCTTGTCATTTCCTTTACAATTGCACATTTTAATGTATATAGTTGAACAAGTCTAATTTCCAGAGACACAGCCTCTTAGTGAGCATTGAATTTTAGTTGAAGCATAGAAATTAATTAGAGAGTACCCTTTCTTTTACTTATATCTCTTAATTTCCTCCATTTTAGTATCCACACTGCCTGTTTGGAAGTGTTTTGAGAACTCTATGAATCTTTCCCTTCTTTCCCCGTTCTTTTTCTCTTTCTCTCCCTCCCTCTCTTCTTTGCTATGCCAGTATTTAATTACTTACTGTGTTTCAAGCACTGCTCTAAGTATTGAGAATACAGGGCAAATAAGACAGAGTTCCTGCTCTTTATGCATTTGTATGTTTAACTTTTCTTTCCACCTTCATTGTTTTGGTGTGTATATTATGTTATTAAAATATCAACCCATATGAAACGTCTTAGAAACTGAAAGCATGCTTACAAATTAAGTATCCTGTCAACTAATTCTGAAAAAAATGAATGACATTTCTATGGAAAATTCATGTCTATTTTAAATTATTTCTTTCATAGGAAGAAATCCTCTTCACCTGGCTGCAAAATATGGACATGCATTGTGCCTACAAAAACTTCTACAGGTAGTAAAAGTGGTTAATATTTTCGTTCTATTACTTTGGTTTTATTACTTTGACTGCAAACGACACATGTGTTTTTAATGTGTTTTTGGAATTTGAGATCAAAGAAAATAGTAGATTAACTATTATCTTACATAATATTTTTTCCATCATTTGTAAAAGAATGTGAACAATAAAGAGCAAAAACTCTGAGGGAAGTGAGTTGCATAACTCAGTGTATTAAAAATAAATAACAAAGACATGACCTTCCTGTTGACATTAGCTGGAGATTGGAATTTTCTGTTGTCTGGTATAGGACATAAGATAAGATAAAGTGATACAGCATAGAATCTAAGTATTTCTATATAAATGTCAGTAACTTACACTATGTAATATTAACCATTAGTTAAATGTGTAATCAGGCAGCCACAAAATTCTATGAACGAGTGGGCTGAATTTTCAGTTAAAGGGTCCAGTCATACATTTCCATAAACATTTTCCCACTAAGTATAACAGCAGAACTCATTTGTTTTTCTGATTCAGTTGTTCAAGATTTAACTCCTGCTGGAAAAAAAAAAAGTCAAACAATAACATATTTTTTATATCCCACTCTATTGTAACGTACCATATGTTTTCCTGTTTGGTGAAATATTATTAAATTTACAGTGTAACATTATTATATTTGTTTCATGTCAAAATATTTAGTGGTTTGTCTAGTATCCTTTGTTTTTTTTAATAAATGGAATATTTTAAGATTAAATAACAGCTGTTCATTTGAATTTAGATGTTTAATTTAAAAATAAAACTCTTCTAGATCACTAAGTTTCTTTGTTTTAACAGTACAATTGTCCCACTGAACATGCAGACCAACAGGGAAGAACCGCACTTCATGATGCTGGTAAGCAAAAGTTTCATTTGGACATAAACAGGTATTTGTTAAAATGGCTAGATATTTAAATTAATATCAAAGTTTAGCATGCATATATTTGTATAATTCATGGAGAAAGAATATTACAATTTCTTTTACTCAAATTTGAAATTTTTTAGATCGTACAGTTTTACAAGATTTATTCAGCCAATATTTACCAGGCAGTTTGCTAGATGATAAAGTCAAAAGATGAATAAACCATAATCCTGCTCTCAAGGAGCTCTTAAGCATGGAGGGAAAGGGACGGGGAGAGGAGAGAGGAGGAGGGGGAGGGAGAGGCAGAGGGAATTGACAGGAGAAATGGGAAAAAGACTTTTCTCTTTCTTGAAAACTACATTTACCTAATTAACATGTCTCAATCTCATTTTTTTCATCTTCAAAATGAAGTTAATACTACTCTCATAAGTGGTTATAATTAAATCATAAATAGTGCCTAGCATGTAGTAAGTTCTTAATTAAGGGAGGAAGTGGCTGGTTTAGAGGTATCAATGCTGAATTTCATATCACTGTAATGTGCTATATTTTAAAAAAATCTATACTAATAATTTCATAGATTTTATTATTCATACTTGTGTATCTAAATTTATCTGTATTATTCTTTAGGTATCTTAAAATACTTAGAGAAAAGTTAGATATTAAGTATTTTAGAAATGTAACATAGTCTGACCTCTAGCCTGACTCCTCAGACGTTCCCACCTTTTACTAGAAGGCCAGAGGAAGGAAAAAATATTAGCCTTCTCTTTTCACATATATGGAATATCTACAGTAGATTAAAGTAGTATGAGTTAAAAACGCATTATACTTCAAATTTCCTTTAAACTTTTATACCTTAATTTTTTTGTTTTTCTTTTTACATTTCATGTGCTTTTATAATAATTTAATTTTTACACAGTGCATTTTTAAAATTTTTGTGTAGAATGGTATTATTTGGAAAGCATTTTCACATTATCGTTTGAGCCTCACAGTGACCCCTGTGAGTTACTATAGATTTTATTTTTCATGATAATTTTGTATTACTAATAAAAACGTAAGTGCACATTCATAAGTGATATATTTATCAAGTTTGCACAGTTATGGAATCATCAAGGCAAATTTTCAAAATAAATTTAAAAATCATTAAAAAAATACAGTTTATATTCGTAATGATAATTTGCTGTGCTTGATGGCATTTTAAAAATTATTTTGCTGCTTACTGAAGTATGAATGTGTCTCATGATGTTTTTGTTCTACCATCTTTTTCTAGTTTTTTAAAAAAATTAATCCAATGTTATTAATAATCACGTTTTAACAATTATTTTTAACTATTTATTATGGAAAATTTCAAACATACATGAAGTCAGAATATTACATTAAAACACCTGTACCTTTCACCCAGCTTAGACAATTGTCAACATATGGCCAATTTTGATTGATGTCTACTACCACCCATTACTCTCCCACTCCACCGGCATATTTTAAATCAAATCCAAGGCATCATAGAATTTTATCCATAAACAATTCAGTTTGTATATCTAAAAGATAATGATTCTATTTTGTAACCTAAGCGTAATACCATTATTACAATTAGTGCACTTGAAAATATTTTCAATGTTTTCTAGTCGATGTGCAATATTCCCATTTTTTTATTTTATGCTTTTTTGAAATGTAATTATATACGAAAACTTCACATAATTATTATATAATTAGTGTAGACTTTAAAATATATGACATAATAAATATAAAATATAATAAGAAGATAGATTTCATGTTAAGTATTTTTACCACGCAGAAAAAAACAACCAAACACACACACATATACACATACACGTTTAGTACCTTGACTGTGGTGATGATATCACAGTGTATGCATGTGTGCATTTAAAACTGGCACAACTTAATTAATTGCAATTTTAATATTTATTCAGTAAGTGTATGGGCAAAGTTAGAATAAGACTAAGTTGATGTGATAAAAGAACTCCAAAGTCAGCTGCTTATAAAAAAATTGTTGAGTGGTAGAGGTTGACAGGTGACTCAAGGTCATTCATGAACTGAATTCTTTCCATCTTGTTCCTCTACTTGCCGCTGAGTATCTTTGTCAACTACATGGTTGAAGCAGGATTGTAGTCACATCCAGCTACTGGGAAGGGGAAAGAGAGCAGATTTGGAAGTGGTAGATAGCCCTGTTCTCATAGTCTACTGACAAAAGCAAAGTCAATTGGCTCTATTTATCTGCAAGAGAGGCTCAGAAATGTAGTCTCTAGGTGACTAGTCATGGTCAAGCTGTTACACTACAGAAAGAAAAACCAGATTTTGGTAACAAATTGCATTTTCTGTTACAGTTCACCCCTCTGGAGTTCCAAATATTCTTGCAGCCTCTACTTCCCACACGTAGAACCTGTTACCCCCACTACCCCAAGGAAGAGGATATATAAGACAGCCCAGTTATTGCAGCTTGCTGAAAGTCTAGGTTTCCAGGGCAATGTGCAGTTTTCTGGTTTTAATTCTGATGCAGCTCTTCATGGTCCAGAATTCTATAAACTCAAAGAGAAGAGATCTGCTCCTCACAATATATGGTGATGGAGCAAGAACAGGATAAGTGAAAAGAGAGAACTGGGAAACACACAGCAGTTATTAGTCGCTAGGTATAAAATGCTATTGAGAAAAACTTACAAAGACTTCCTCTGGAGGTCTTGGATTAAATTTCTTGGTTAGCTCCTCTGAATGCCTCTCTCATTCTGTTTTCTGGGAGAAATTCCTTACACATTGTCCTCTGTGGGCCCTAGCTCTGCCTTCTGAGAGATTTTTGTCCATTGTCCCCCAAGGTCACAGATAAATTGGATGTTGGAGAGTGTGCCCTCTGTAGAGACAGCTTAAGGCCTGGAACAATCATGAGTATTAGCCTACTGGGCTTTTGGATGGTACAATTCCATCCAAACCTTGGTAGATTTTTGGTCTCTTTGTTGCCAGCCCCATGCATATGCATGAACCATTTCCAAAGTTATTTTCTGGACGTAGAGTTCTTAAACTCTCTTCTATTTCTTGTCTTTACTTCTAGACTCGTGATTCTACCTCATTTAATGGCCGCTACCGCAAAGCCATCTGAAATAATAGTCTTGAGTGAGAATATAATATCCTTAATCTGATGTTTAGATTTTTTTTTTTTCTTTATTGGGAGGTGTTTGAGAAAAGTTGTGACCAGCATTAGTTTTATAGCTTGCTATTCGATATACACAATTGGCCTTTCCACACCTGTGAGGTCACAAATATCTAGACATTCTCTATTTCTTTCCATCTGTGTTCATAAATTCGCTAATTCTTCCTTGTCCTGATCTCTGTCTTATAATACTGTACTAAAAGCAGTAAGCAGCTGCCAATATGCACTAAAAGTTTGGCTCTTTTCTATCGTTTCACTAGAAAGGCTCCATAGTCACATGGGGTACCTTCTAAGTTATGACAGATGAGATAGCTCTATCAAATGTTTTGCCATAGCATGAGAAGAACAACAAGATTTCTGGCCTGAAAAATGTTTACTTACCACCTAGTAACCAACAACTAAATCAGTGCCATGTAATTTAGGTATTTGTGATAGCAGCACCTGAATCCTGATAGCAGTATTTGTCTTAGTTAGGGATAGGCTAGGCTCCTGTGACAAAAACACCGTAAAATAACATTGGCTTAAAAAAACCCACAGCATTAATTTCTTTCATATCACACCCCTGATGTTCAGATTGGCTTGTGCCATATGGTCATTCAGGCATCCAGATTTCTTCCATTTTGCAGTTCTACCATTGCCTAGGGCATGTCCTCATCTTTAAGGCTGAAGCTGATAGCAGGCACCTGTGTTTTTCTGCTAACAGGAAGGGAAAAGATTGTGCAGCAATGTATAACCACTCTTTTAAGACCTAGACTCAGAAGTTAGAGGTTCCATTAGCATGATCTAACTCATGTGGTCATGCCCACATATCAGGGTCCCTGGGAACTGTGGTCTCTAGGTGAGCTACCATGCACCCAGCACAACTTTACTACCATGGAAGAAAGCAATCAGAGTTTGGTGAACAGCTGACACTCTCCATCATAGCACCTTTAATAGTGACTTATTTGTTCAATATATCAACTCTCTGGAATTTATTATGCTTTACATTTTTTCACGCTTATTTTTAATTGGGCCTGAATGCTTGTTAATTTTATAGCTTCTGAATTAATGTATTCAGTTTCAGTTTATCTTTTTTTTTTTTTTTAAAGATTATGTATTTTATATAAAAGACTTGCTGGATTAAAGACATCAGAAATGAATATTTACTTGATTTTCTAATGTGTATTTGGTTTTATTCTATTGAATTTCATACACAAAAAAAGAGTGCTGACTTTGTCAGTACTTTTTTGTGCTGATAATTTAGTACCAATTCATAAGCTTAAAAAAAATTACAGGGAGTCTAAACCCAATCTTATTTTATGAATTTAACAGTAATTTTTTTCTTAATACAAATATGAGCTCTAGTGTTGGTCAGAGAAGAAGCATCATGAGATTTTATAAGTTTTAGCAAAATGACCATGTTTTGCAGCAAGGGCAGACATTGCAATCATTGCTTTGAAAAGGAAATATGAATTGTATGAGTCGTATTTCATTTACTGTGGCTCTTCTATTTAAAAAGTGAACTTGATTCTTTAAAAAAAACCCTGAGCTAACACTTCAAGGATCCAGTCAGTTCTGGCCATATTTAAAAACATACTATAAGTAGAAAATTTAAGTTTTATTCTTATTATTTGTGTTTACTCTTAGAATAGCAATCTGTTTTTGTTTTCTACAGAATGATAGTATTTGTTGGTTCTAACAAATTATGCAAAATATATAAAACAATCTTGTCTAATCCATTTTCAGTTAGAAAATTGATGCTTATTATGCTAAACTGAGAGTGAAGGATGTGAAGCTTGGCAGTTTAGAAATTGAAGAACTTAGGCCTTATATGGACCTAGCAAAACATCACATGTCTTAACAACAGATGTTCACCATTTATCATTTTCTTTGTTCCTCAAAGCGATGGCAGACTGTCCTTCAAGCATACAGCTGCTTTGTGACCATGGGGCCTCAGTGAATGCCAAAGATGTAGTAAGTCAGTTTATAGTCATTATCATTTCAACTCATGTGTTCTGACTTTTATGTTTTGGAAGATTTGTTGTCTTAATGCTGTTTTATTTTTCTTGTTGCTTAGGATGGGCGTACACCACTTGTTCTGGCTACTCAGATGTGTAGGCCAACAATATGTCAACTGCTGATAGATAGAGGAGCGGATATTAATTCCAGAGACAAGCAAAACAGGTAATTCTTTTATCACAGCTCCCCACACACCAGCTGGATGCACGGTGATTCTGAAACTCTGCTGCTATGACTTGGCCTTTCTATCCGTTTCAATTCTCTCCTTCCTTGGAATTATTTTTTTCAGAGTCTGCTGCAGAAAGAAGGAGAGGGACATAGGAAGAAAATCACAGGGAAAATACAGAATACAAGCAGTGATTAGAGCCTGTATTTGAGTCAAAGAACTGAAGAAAGAGGAATTACATCCCAGTTATTTTAAGCTTTAAAAAATATTTAATGAAATGGGCTCAAATAAGATATAAAGGAGAAGAATAAAAAATCACATGTACAGTCCACTTCTTCGTTAGTGAGGCTTTTGAGAGTAAAGTGGTACTTGGGTGTCCTGGAGCTTGACATATTTCAGTACAGATTTTCTCAAGGTTTTTTCTCTCTTAACCCTGCCTGGGCACAGTGCCACCTCTTTCTCTGAAACTGGTTCATTCTCTACCCTAAGATTCTTAGTTTATTTTTGCTTCTGTATTTGATGTTATTTTAGTTGATGTATAGTAATGATTTCTATTTATAATTCTCCCTTTCCCCTTTTCTTGGTCTAGCGTATTACAGTGCTTGCTATATTATAATTCTGATGTTTATAGTCATAAAGTTTCTGACAACAAAATATCTGAAATATATCCTCTCTACTATTGAAGCATTACAATAATTTATAACAAGTCTCTGGGATTTTATAGATGATTATGACTGAAGTTATTGGTTTCTTTTGACTTAATTTTATTTTTCTAAGCATGTATCCTATTGTTTGTAGTTCATCGGAAGTAGAGAAGCATAATAAAATAATCTTTAGATGTCAAATTTTATAGCTCTAATTGTTTTTATTGTTCAGGCATCTCAGAGAAGGAAATTCTTAAGCAATTAAATCATTGATGTGATTATTAAGAAAGTAGCTTTTTTGATATTACTTTGTTTTTGAAAATATAATCTGATTCTAAGCATAACTAAGAGAATTTGATTTAAAAATAAATTTTATTATCAGAGAGGGATGATCTGGTTGATCTGCAAATAATGCCTTATTTTTTTTAATAGATTTTATATTTTTCCAAGCATGTTTGTCTTTGTTTTTCATTGGAACTTCACACACACACACACACACACACACACACACAGACACACACACACAAAACCAATGAGGTACAGCAATGTGTATTATATAGACTAGATAGCAGATGGTTTTAAAAATAAAAATCTTAGGTTCTGACACTCCGTATTTAAGTTTCTTTTTTTTCTGTCCTATCTTTAGCATTTTTTCCCCTTATAACAAAAACATTGGTAATGCCTGTTATATATAAAATTGTATACTGGCATCTACCGGAGAGCATAAAAAAGAAATAGAACATACATAGCAGAGTAAAGGCAAAAATCAGTTTCCTTATGAAATCTAAAATTCACAATTGAAGACCGAGTTGGTTAAGTCACTTCATTTCATTAGGTGTCGATTTCAGCAATAAAAATAGAGAAGTGAACAAAATAATTTCCAGGATCCTTCTAAATTTCTGTGATGACTTAATTGTTTTGTTGCATTATTACAATTTGCCCATATACTGTTAAATGTTTAAGTGCTGGTGATTCTATCATGGCAGAATGAACCATGATAATGGAGTTAATCGAGGAATCATGTTTTGAGGAGGCAAGTTTTAAAATGAAGTGTGAAGATGAAAAGATCTCCAGTAAGATGAAGCAAGGCTCTTCTAAGAAGAGAAATTGGCATCAGGGATCTGATTCTTGTTTTGTTTGGAGTAGAAGGGATTGATTGGGGAGATTGTATGATGTAGTTCAGTTCATGAAGGGATTGGGTTTATTGTTGTACGTTTTGACAGTCAGTTTTGGAAGATTTTTGTGGTAATTTACTTGTAGGACATAGTAGGACTGGACTAAAGGAAGCTATAGTAGAAGTAGCAAACGTATATAATATATAAATGTTTAGCTCTGCAAAGTATGACACAAAGCAAGTGTTTTTATAAATGCAGTGAAGTTAAAATATAAGATAAAAATATAGAGTAAAATCTGAATTTGTAACAAGGATGACTTTTAAAGTAATATTTGCTCTCTAAAAACGGGGGCTCGGGAAGATTTCTGAAGTATTTTCTTTGATGTTTCTCAAGGTCTTTTATTCTAACCCCTTCCCTTTTAGAACTGCTCTTATGCTAGGCTGTGAGTATGGTTGCAAAGATGCTGTAGAAGTCTTAATTAAAAATGGTGCTGATGTAAGCTTGCTGGATGCCCTTGGCCATGATAGTTCTTACTATGCAAGAATTGGTGACAACTTGGACATTCTAACCTTATTGAAGACTGCATCGGAAAATACCAGCAAAGGTACCAGCAGTTTTTTAACTAGCAAAGTCCAGGTTAATAAGGAGCTGCTTTTTAAGATTTAGATGGTAGAACTACAATTTGTAAGAAGCACAACATTCCTTATTGAGAAATAGTGTTGATTGGTCTCCCTCTATACCATGGCTTTGCATATTTACATTGTAGTCACTTGTTTTGAGGCAGTGTGTTTTGCATATGTCGTCTAGTTTCTCAGTAAACCCTATGATACTGAGGAGTGATTTAAGAACTGAGGAGAAAGTCAAATCAGGTGTTTTACTAATATATATTGTTTTCGATGAGGAGGGATGAAGCTTTTAACTTTTATACTTATAGTTTTAAAGAAAGAATCATTGTTCAAACCCACGTATAAAATATTTAACCAATATTTATTGAATACCTGAGCCAGATATTTTTCTATGTTTATTGAAGAGAAATTGAAAAATACAGAAAAGCACAACAAATAAAACTAGTCACTGATCCTACTACTGAGGAGCCTCTGTTAACATTTTGAGGAATATCCTTCCACTCTTCTTTTGCATAAAAATTGAGCTCACCTGGAGTGAGCTGTAGATTACTTTTTGTTTATTATCTTCTGAAGAGTTTTTTCTCATAAATACTTTTTCTATGGTATGATTTTTGTTGATGCATAGAATTCCATTTTTTTAAATAAAAATTTTCTATAGGTGTCATTTAAGTTGTTTGCAGTTTTTACTAATAGAAATAACAATTTAGCGATTGTCCTAATGCATAAATATTTCAGCATATTTTTATTATACCCTTTGGATCAATTTCTAAAGTTGAATCTTGGGGTTTCAGGGTGTGCACATTTCTTTAAGCTTTTGATACAAATTGACAAATTGCCTTCCAATTTAAGAGTGTTTTAAGCATTGCATTTTTCACCTGTCTCCCCTCCCTAACTTTGAATATTATCTACCTAGATGATGTCATAGCAAAAAAAAAAAAAACTTTGCAAATTTGATAGGCAAAAATGGTATTTCACTGTTATTTTAACTGTAAAATAGTAAGCTTTAAAGGAAACTTTAAGATTTACTTTTTTAAAATTGACCCAGTTATATAGTTAGAGAATTCATATCTACCCAAGTTAACCTGCTGTTTCACTATTCCTGTGTCTCCTCTCTTTAATCTTCAGGAAGAGAACTTTGGAAGAAAGGACCATCTTTACAACAGGTAGATCTTAATTTTAATTAAAAAATGAGATATTATGCAATTTAAGTAAAGTAGAAGTCTTTTAAAATGGTGCTTAGTAAAAGTGGTTAATAATTATACATAACTGTTTTGAGTTTAAATGTATGCTCTTCTCTCTCTTCTGTTAATCATGCCAATGTAGAACCTAATCTAAAGATCCTGAGGCTTTATCTACATACTATCACTCAGCTTGGGACAAGCTGGGACAATAGATCTTAATTACAATAAATGTATCCAATGGAAAACAAATAGCCTCCTGAGTGCCGGCGTTGAACATCCAACCCTTTTAAGTACAAGATATCGCGCCTTGTTGGGATTCTTAAATGATGAATTTTAGCCTGGCAGATCATAGATAGTTTTTTCTCCTATTCTGCCTTAATTACAGAGCCAAATATTTACTATCATAGGAAAATTCTTCCAATGCAATAAGAAATGAAGAAAACAATTCAAAACTGATTATATATTGTGATTTCAACACCACTGTCAACATTTTGATTTTTTTTGCTCCGTGTTTATTTAATGAGGACTTTTCTTTAAAAAAAAAAAAAAATACATGAAATAATTCATACTTTGCTTTAATTTTATTGTCAAATTGCTATTTAAACCTGGTTTTGTGTCCCTTTTTTAGTAAATGTCTTATCATTTTCCCCAGTCTCTTTGAGTTCAAGTTAATTGGGCTTGGTTTATGGCACTCTACCCATTTGCTCAAAAGCTAGTGTAGGCATCTTTCCTCTTCTGCTGGCTGTTTCCTTCCAGGCTTTCAGCTTTTCAGGAACCTGAGCACTTCCAAACCCTGAAGAGAAAGTAATCAGGTACCTTCTGAGCAATTCTGATCATCATTCTGCATCATTTCTCCACCTTTCACCTGAATCTAAAAGCTATATTAAAGCATGTGTTCCTTTTTAATCCATCAGAATTAAGTAATACATTCATGCATGGGTCACGTCTGCTGTCACTTTTCTTTTCCATCTGGAGCAACTGTTTCAACCTTCTCTCCTCTTCCTCAGATAACCTAAGTGGCGGTAGAGTTAAATAAAATGTACACTGTTACATCCATACCAGTCACATAGAATCAGAGATAAATGATTTCTGAAATATACAGATATTTAAAGAATTATTGATTATTAATTTAGGAATGATATTCTGCTTAGTGTCCTGGGAGTTATCTAAAAGAATACATGGAGTTAATATTCTGCTAGGAACAATAAAACTAATTTGTTTCCATTATTTATCAAATACATTAAAATATATTCTATAAAAGGATTTTTTCCTAGTACTAAGGGACATAGAATTCCTATTATTGAGAAGAGTACAGTATAGTTTTAAAAAATAATTTGCTTAAGAGATAGCTGTAGAGCACCTACCAAATGCCAATCACTGTTCTAAGTGCTGGGAATATCATAGTGCTTAAAGTTTCTCACTCATGGAACTAACTTCCAGCCTAGTGAGACAGATGACCGATAGGTAAATTAGTATTTAGTATCATAGCAGATGCTTCGAAGAGC
>NW_006442512.1:4986533-4993976 GCF_000325575.1 Pteropus alecto
AAAGTTGTTAGATTGCCCCATCAGCAAAGGCCTCTCCCAGGAAGTGACATTTGAGTACAAGAGGAAATGAAGAGGGAGCCAGATAGCTCTGCGGAAGAGGGACGGGCAAATACCAAGCCCCTGTGAGGGAGTGTGTTCCACATGTTCGTAGGGCAATAGAAGGCCAGAGTGACAGGAATGATGCACACATAATGGAGCAGGAGAATCATTGGGCAAGTAAGTAGGTGCCAGGTTATGAAGGACCCAGTAAGGAATAAAAGTAGTATGATGAGAGTGGTCAGATTCCATGTGAAAAACAGTCCTTTGATAGAAAGAATGAGACTAGAAACATAGTTTGGGCCAAACTATGATAGAGAGTATTTTGTTAATGGGAACTTGTCCTTCTAATTCTAAATCCAAATTCATTAGAATGATAGTTTAAACAGTTGATTAAGCAAAACTCAACAAATAATACAAAACATAAATTATCTTGGAGAATTAAAACACTTTTTTAGCTCTCAAAAAGGAAGAAATAGCTTTCTAAATTATTGTATAGATTTAAAGCTCAATTTGGATTAAAAAGGAGGTTATTGGCTCTCTTGTTTAATAACTGTGTTTATATTAAAACAAATCTCTAAACTGGAATAAGGTTTCAAAGCAGTAAGTGTATAAAAACAGAACATGTACCCAACCAAGTCATTTAGAGATTTTTTTTAATATAGCTAAAGTCAGAGAATTGTGTGTCTCTTACTTACCACACCCTTTGATATTTTATTTTATTAGTGCTCAGAGAAAGAAATTTCCACATTTTTTCCACATTTTCCAAATTATTTCCATAATTTCCATGTTTTCTTTCAGCATTAGTGTAATTCCCCTTCCTGTTTTTAAAGAGTAAATTCTTCTTTTGGGGATGGTTGATGATGCTTTTATAGCACAATTTTAGTTTTGCGTCTAAGTACAGAATCTCTTTTTCAAAATTTCATGTCTTTGGTTAAAATAAATCCTTAACAATAAGGATTTTAAATTGTGTTTTTTTAAATATTTAAAATAAATTATACTTGATTTATTTAAAACCTGTTATCCTTAAAGATGCTTCTCATTTGGAGTTTTAAGTGGAAACACTGCCACCTTGTGTTATGTACAGCAAAATTCAATGTTGGGTAAGCTGAAAATCACTAATTGGGTTTATTGCCTATTGAGGAAAATGTATGTTTCTGTATTCTCATATTTGCTAACATGTATTCTCTTTTGTTTTCTCAAAGCGCAATTTGCCACACACGCTAGATGAAGTAAATATGAAGTCAAATCAGAGGGAGCATCAAAACATTCAGGTAAAAAGAAAAAAATTGATACCTTCCTTTGCAAAGAATTCTATGTTGTTTGTAGTGGGGTGTGCGGGAAAGAGAAGTAACAAAACGGTGGGAGAAGTGAGTGGGGAGAAGGAAGGGTGGCTTATGTATTGTGATTCTATTTTCTTGTCTAATTCCTTCTAAAAGAATTACCTTTTGATATGAATGTTTGGGTCAATATTATCTTACAGAAAGTATTTTTTAAATATGTATTAGGAAGCAAATAATTTGACTTTATATAACTTTCCGTTGATTTAAATGTGTTTGTTTCAGGCTGTAAATCATAAATTTTTGTTCATTTTAGATAATTATAGTGATAAAATGATGGTCATTAATGTAAATAAAATCTGAAATATTTTTCTCAAAGTATTTTTTATTTTGATAAAGAAATAATATTGTTAACCACATAGTACTTTTTACCTTTTATGTTCATCAAAGTATTGAAAAAATAATTATAATGTGAATTATGTTGGAGGAAGATCTCATAATAATAGGGTTTATCTTATGACTGAAATACCATTAAAATGTAAATTGTATAGCTGTTTCCATATGTTAAAATAAAATTCTTTTATTTGGGTCTTCATAATTTACTATATAGTAGTAAAAAAGTGAACTACCTAGGCTTAAATTGGATCCTTAAATGTTTTTTTTTTTTCAGAGCACTGAAATGATGATTAATTTAAGAAAAGCGTTAGAATGAATGGTCTCAAACTTAAGAAGTTTTAAGCAAAATTTAAATTGACATTCTTCTGCTATTTTCTATTTCCAGATGATGCTTTTACTTTTTATTAGAATCATGGTTTGCTGTCTTGTATATAACTGTATTCATTAAATATCATAAGACTACAATTTTCTATATTATTTCTCACCGATGGATTTAAATCATTTGAATGTTGTTGAAATTACTGTATCTTTATATTTAAGGCTCTTTTATATGTGTATTTATCTGTATATGATAGCAAACAGCTTTTTAAATTTTCTTCCATAAGAATTGCTCTTTTAAGGTTGGCCTAGCACCTGTTGTCTTTACTATTTAAGGATCTGGAGGTTGAAAATGAAGATTTGAAAGAGAGGTTGAGAAAAATTCAGCAAGAACAGAGAATATTATTGGATAAAGTCAATGGTTTACAACTACAGCTAAATGAGGTAAATCATCATAGTAAAAAAAAAAAAATTTAAACCATTTTACTACCAGTAATCACCATTAATAACAAATCGTTAATGATCATCTGTCACTTCAAGTTATGGCCCTAAGGTGGAAAGGAGGTAAAATCAGGTCATTGCCCCAGAGGAGAGTTCTATCTTAGTGGGACCTTTACATGAAACTCCTAATACGTGATGTAAGAAGAGAGGATAGTCTTAGTATGTAGTAATAAGGAAGGACTGAACTATAGTTGGGACTATGAGATTGGAGAGGAAGGAGTAGACAAAAGATGTAAGGAGGAAGAGCAAGTAGAAGTTACTATTGATAGGTTCTCAGAGAAATCAAAAGTGCTTCTGAACCTGGGGAGAGGAATGAATGACAACTCGGACAACAGAATCAATAGTAGGATATAGACATTTTCTGCTTATATCCTGGTCCCCAATCTTAATGACATGTGTGAGTCTTTTTAAAAGATACTTACCAAGCTCAAATCTTTTAAAATAAACTTTCAAAAGTGAAAATATATTTCTTCTTTTAAATTTAGGAAGTAATGGTTGCTGATGATCTGGAAAGTGAGGTAGGATGACAAATTTTACTTTAAAGCTGTGAAATGTTGTATAGACTGAAGATGACATTGCAGTAGAGGTTTAAGTCTTGAATTAAGATGGAGACCAGGATTCTATTTCTGGTTATCACTCAAAGAGAAAAACAAAACCTACATGTGACTATAAAGTATGTTTTGAATATAGTGGTATGGGTTATGAGAGGCATTTGTTTTTATTGCGTCCGAATGTCTCATTTTTTGTGAAGCTTTTCATGAAAAAATGTAAAATTCTAAACATCATAAAGAAAATATCTGAAAACTATGATTTAAAACAAAATTTGAATTTTTCACAATATTGTTTTATAATATATTTTATTTGTGTATATGTAGAAATTTTCGATTCTACTAATAGTTAAAAATCCACCAGTCTAGCGAATTCATTAACTGCAATCCTCAAAGTAATTCTAAGTCACATTTTCTAAAATACATTTTTAACCCAATTTCAAGCACAGTGTGAATTTGTTCTGTATTCCTTTCCATTTCAGAAAGAAAAGCTGAAGTCCCTTTTGGCAGCTAAAGAAAAGCAACATGAAGAAAGCTTAAGAACTATTGAGGCTCTGAAAAATAGATATAAATATTTTGAGGTATAGAAAACTTAACTAAATTATTTCATGTAACTCATAATGCATGATGGTGAAGGGCTGGAGTCGGACTTGAATTTGTTATTATCACTCTCTCCTTCATAGTTTAAATAAATTGACCTTAGGCCGTTTATTTAAAATTTCTCAGCTTGTTGCATTTTTTTGGTAAAGTTAGAATGACTGACAGAATTGTTGTAAAAGTTAAATGAGATCATGCAGTTGACTAGCATGTAACTGACATTTAGTTTAAGTTCCAGTTTCTCCTTCTCAACTTTTTCTCTTTGTCCATCCTTACCTTTTTAAAATTTTATATTTTTTACCGTAAATGTGCAATGATTATGATGGCAGTAATAACAAAGCATCTTACAATGAATAGAAGTGTTGCTAGAATTATCTCAGAAAGAATTTTGGGCATATATGGTGAAGAGTTGGGTGTTAGTAAGGTTCAGATTATATACTCATCTTTGATTGGACGAATTAGCTTTTAGTTTTCTCAAGGCCATATTTTTTTTAACTTTTTATTGATATACAATATACATTAAAAAGTACACCTGCTAAAGTGTATAAGTTGAAGAATTTTCACAAATTGAACATACCCAGATCAGTACATTATCAGTACCCAGAAGCCTCCTCACATTTGCTTCCTGTCAGTACCCACTCTCTCCACACCAGGGGTGACCACTCTCCTGACTTTTACTGATAGATTCATTTTGCAAGGCCATGATATACATTTTATAAATCATCACTGAGGATCATCGAAAAGGTTGGCTTATTCAGCATGAATCTTTCATTTTTATTGGGGAATATAACTTCAGAGTATACAACAAAAGTAACTTTCTTCTTTGTAAATAAAGAAAAAAATATATGTGGCTATGAAGAGGAGTGTAAAGACATGGCTGAATCTCACAGATAATAATGTTGCATGAAAGAAATCAGACACGAAGAGTATATACTGCATGATTCCAGTTTTTATGAAGTACAGAATCAGACAGAATTAATCTATGGTGATGGAGGTCAGAATAGAGGGCACCCTTTGGTGAGGGGCTACTGACTAGGATGCGGCAGATGAAGCTTCCGATGGTGCTGGAAATGTATGTCTTGGTCTGGGTTGTAGTCACGCAGGGTATACATATGCAAAAATTCATTGCACTGTACACTTAGTATTTGTGTACTTTATTGCAGGTGACTTATGCCTCGATATATTTAAAAGAATAAAATGAAAGTTGTGATTTATAGGATTGAATTCTGAAGATTATTCAGAAACACAGTTTTATAAGCTAAAAAATGATCTAGTATGATGGCTTCTATAATTTTCTCAGCTGAAGACATTTTAGAGTTAGTAGTGAACTTAGTAATAGCTAAGATTTTCATAGTACCTACATGTGCCAGAAACCATGCTGTGCATTTTACATGCATTTAATAAACACATCATCTCCACAATGGAGGGTGTTATTATTATTCCCACTTTATAAGTGAAGAGACTGAGGCAGAGTGGTCGACCTATGAGGGGTTTATAAATAATAAGTGGCAGAGCCAGAGCTTGACCCAGACAGTCTTGCTCCTTTGTGCTCTTAACTACAATACTAGTTTTACACTAGCATGAATGAGAAAATGCAGACATATATATGGGCCCTTTGAAGTATTCTTCAAAGTTTTACACCTATAATTGGATACTATTTATGTATTACCTTTCTTCTAATAGTAGACTCTGGTGTCTTAAGGATAAAATGTTTTTCTGTAGCTTTAGACAAACTTAGAGTCAAGTCTGTAACTTTTAATGAGGTTTTAATGAACTGTAGAAAAATAACTTTTTTTATAAAAATAATACATATATTTATTTTAGGAAAATTAGAAAATATAGTTAAACTAAAAGCAGAAATTAAGCATACCTGTAATCTCAGCACTTTTAGCACCTGACTGATACCCTTTCAGCCCTTTTCTTTGTGCATAACTTGTGTTACATACACGTTCAACAGGTGGGAATATTATACATCCTGTTTTGTAGCTTTTTCACTCAATGTAATGGGTTCTTTTTGCCCAGGTGGTGCATATTCATTATGATGAATTTTTATACTAGAAATGATTTTTTACTTCTAAAAAGAAAATTATAGGGCCCACTTTATATGTGACCCAATATTTATGAAAGCAGCCATTAAAAACTAAAAATTTATCATTTACGAATGTTGAATATTCACAATAGTATTGTCTTACATGCTTAAGAATGTCATAAACTGCCAACAGAATTGCTTGCTGTGTAATGTGTACTACTTTATATATAGGCATATCACTTATATTTATAGAAAAAATATGGGAAAATTTAGATACTTTAGCATGAGGCTAATTTTATTACAACTAAAGTATTTGTTTTTATTTGTGTAATCGAGGAAAGGTAATAAGCCCAAACTAAGTTTTTTTTCTTTTTACATTGTACAATTCAATGTGTTTTTTTTTTCAGTTATAGTTGACATACAATAGTATACCAGTTTCAATTGTATAGCATAGTGATCAGAGATCCACATAACTCGCATAGTGATCATCCCACTAAATCTAGTACCTCTCTTCCCCTTTACATATTTATTACTATATTATCAACCATCTTCCCCGTGCTACACTCTACATCTCCAAGTCTATTTCCCAACTATCCCTTTGTACTTCTTAATCCCTTTGCCTTTTTTTTTTCATCCCCAAGCCCCCTCCCATCTAGTAGCCCTCAAAATATTCTCTGTATCTATGAGTTTATTTCTGCTTTTGTTGTTGTTGTTGATTTTGTTCTTTAGATTCCACACGTACGTGAAATCATGCAATACTTGTCTTTCTCTATCTGACCTATTTCATTTCGCACAATATCCCATAGGTCCATCAAAGCAATATCTTTTTCTATCCCCTTCCTTTCAGTCTGTGTATGTCTTTCAATCTGAAGTGAGTCTCTCGTAGGCAATATATTTAGGGGTCTTGTTTCCTTATCCATTCAGTCACTCTATCTCTTGTTTGGAGCACTTAATTCTTTTCTATTTGAGGGACTTGTTGATAGGAATGTTTTTATTACCATTCTTTTTTCCTGTTTTTGATACATATTTTTTCTTCTTAAAGAAGTCCCTACAACCTTTCCTGTAATACTGGCTTGATGTTGATAAATTCCCTTAGCTTATTTTTGTCTGGGAAGCTCTTTATCTGTTCTTTGACTCCAAATGATAGCTTTGCTGGATAAAGGCTTCGTGGTTGTAGATCCTGGGTTTTCATCACATCAAATATTTTGTACCAAGCCCTTCTGTCCTACGTAGTTTCTTTTGAGAAATCAGCTGCCAATCTTATGTGTTCTCCCTTGTAGGTAACTGCTTTTCTCTTGCTGCTTTTAAGATTCTCTCTTTGTATTTAACCTTTGGCATTTTAATTTTAATGTGTCTATACCCCTATGACACAGATATTTTACATTTAATAGTGTCCCATAGGCTCCTTAAATTATTATTATAGTCTTGGCTTCTTTTTTTCTTGCTATTCTGAGTGTCCTTGGCTTTCCCATCTTCTCTGTAGGTCATTAGATCCTCTTCTTTATTCATTCTTATTCCATTTAATATGCTTTTCATCTCAGATAATGTGTTCTTCATTTCTGACTGGTTCCTTTTTATAATTTCCATTTGAATTTTTATGTTTTTTAATCTCTTCGTTAAAGTTCTCGCTGAATTCATCTACAGTTCCCCTAAGTTCATTGAGCATCTTTATAACCAGTGTTTTTAACTCTGCATCTGTTAGATTGCTTGACTCCATTATTCCTGGATCTCTGTTCTG
>NW_006442512.1:4993988-5011737 GCF_000325575.1 Pteropus alecto
AGCCCCAGCCTCTGCCCCTTCTGGGCCACCTGTTAAGATTCAGTAAGCAATCCACAGATGCTGTGCTTATAGTTGCCTCAAGAAACCATACCAGAAACTGAGGCCAGCTGCCTTCAGTGTGAGTTCTTGGAACTGGCTCAGCAAGGAGCACCTGACTCGCCAGGGACATACCTGGATGTGGCTTGGATGGGGCCATGAGTTCAGGGAGGCGTGGTTTCAGGGAATTCTCTGGGCAGAGTGACCTCTGTTATCCAGTTTGATGATGTCTCAGCTATGGCAGTGCTGAGTTTGCCCATTGGGAGGGGGAGGGCTCAACAGAGGAATAATGGATACCTCTGGCACTTCTGTACTGAGCGGTTCTGGCCTTGGCCCTCACTCCAGCAACTCAGTGTCTCCCTGTAAGTCCCTGGTGCCCCCTACACAGGCAACTGGCACTGGTGCTCAGAGCGAGCAGGTCTGTCACCATGAAAGTCTGCTCGCGGACACGGCCCTTTACAAGGCGTCTGCAACTGCTACTGCTATGGCCTTTGTCCCACTCAGCCGCTCGGGACCAGGCAGCCTCGTGTCCTTGCCCCATCCTACTTCTCACCATTGCAGGGTGATTTCTTATTTCTCTCCCTAGTTGTATGGCTTGTTCATCTAGATCTCAGGTGATTTTCCTTGCTGTTTGCTTCTTATTTCTGTCACAACTTTGATTTGGTCGCCAGAGGGATGAACAGAGCCTCTATCATTTATGCCATTTTTTTCCCCACTAAGTTTTTTGAAACTCACCTGTGCATAGGCCTGTCTCCCACCCATACGTATATAAGTTCATTTAGTAGCTATTGCAAACTCTAGTATTAAATAGAACAAAGAGCTTAACTAAGTTTACAGACATTTTTCCATACTTTGGGGCAGTAAGGATTAGTGGAGGTGGCATTAAATTGATTATAGAACCATGGACCATTTGTATTATGGTCACTCATATCCAAGTTTGACACATTGCTGTTAGTACTTGTATACACAGATATAGAAACATGAACTACATCTGCATATTTACTCTTGGAGGTATAATATTTTAATTTGTATTTTAGATTTTTTGTATTTGGCTTACTTGGAATAAGGAGCAATCCAAATATATTTTGATTCAGAATAAAGTTTTTCTGTTATTCTCCTTTTACCTGACTAATACATTGATGAGTTTATTACTGAATATGTCTTTGCCTCAGTTTCATTCTCTGTCTCCTTTTACCCTCAAAAATAATGGGTATTCTGTAAATTCTGAAATAAGATGTCACGCTAATATTCCATAGTCAGTAAGGTAGGGTCTCTGCTCCCAACAGAGGTAAAATAGAATGATGAGAATGTGGCATTTCTTTCCGTTTGAGGAAAAGAAGCAGCAAAGAGTATGCATTGAAAGGTATTTCGGTTCATTTGGAGCTCACTGTTTTTTCTTTTAAGCAATAAAGTTTTTCTTGGAAACTCTTGGCTACTTTTATAAAAATGCTTAGTGAAGTAGGTTATTCCCAACTGATTTCTCTAATTGTTTCTGGTGCTGTGTCTTTTTTTGGGTTCAAGTAGAATAATTAATACCAGAAGAAACAAGGAATATTGAAAATGTGGTTTTAATGACTGAATCATTTAGAGCTAAAATAAATACAGAATATAACAAAATAAAGCAGTAGTCACCTAAAATGTTTTAATTTATACTTCTGATTTCAGAGTGATCATTTAGGACCAGGAAGTAATTTCAGTAACCGTAAGTATAAAGATATAAATTGTTATTATGGTTCACTCAGTTTAAGCAAAGAAGAATGTTTATGTCCATTTGTTTTATCTAACTGTATACGATAATCCTGTTACTAAACTTCACCCTACTACTTGTGTGTTATACCTCAACACATGAAACTAAAAAGAAGTTAAGATGACTACTATAGTCTCTAACATAAAATGTGATAATCACTGAGGCTCTGATTTTTCTTAGCATCTATTTTTTAAATTGTATATTGGATGAATTACCAAGTTTGCCTTGTTGGTTAGTAGGCATCATCTTGTGGTATTTGGAACTTGTTTTTTGTGGAAAGAAACATAAAAATAGTTTTCTGATTTGGAGAAATCTTTGCATATAGTCTCAATGCAGGTAAGCATTTTAAAATTAGAAGTTCCATAAGCAATTACTATTTTAAGATTACATATAATTAATCTTACTCTTCATTTTCTCCATTTTTAAATAGTTCCCCTAGAAAATCTTACTTTTTTTTTTTTTTGCTTCTCATTGAATACTAAATTACTCTCTAGTTAAGTACAATAGTAATATTTATCCTGTAAATGGTAAAGAACATCATTTTTATTTTGACTGGTTGTAAGACACATTTTATAATAATCATGTAGCTTATTTAGTCTAACAGTCTTAGATATTTCTAAAAATGAACTTATTATGTATTTAGAAGAATATAGATACTTCCCTTATGTATATAGAAATAATAAGGAAAACTGTGGATATTTTAGAGCAAGGATAATTTTATATTATAACTCATGCTTCTGTTTTGTTGGAATAATAAAGGAGAGATAATAACACCAAATTAATGCTTAGCCTACTTTGGTATGGATATTTAAGTTGATATCATTTGTTTGAATTTATTTAGGAAAAGAAGATATGCTTCTTAAACAAGGTCAAATGTACATGACAGACTCACAGGTAATAGTATTTTTTAATAAAAAATTATATAAAAAACATTTGTGTTCTTATCAAGAATATGTATATATCGAATATGGTTTTTATTATCGAAGAAAAGTTGGTCTTTTGTTCTTGAGTTTAATAAAAGCAGATATTGCTGTTTCTGGTGCCCCCTAGAGTGTTTTTGATGACAGTGGCTTAAATAAGAGATTTAAATTACAATTTTATGGTCTTTATAGTAAGCTTCTATTGCAGCACATGGCCAACTCTTCATATTTGCCCATAAAAAGATGAAGGCAGGTATGAATAATTAAAAAGCCATTTGTTTTGGCTTTGAAATATATTTTTGCTTTTATATTTATGCTTTCAAATATATATCCTGTGTTTTAGAAATTCACCTCAAAATAAAGCTTCCAAGAGGCAATGTTGTCTGCTCCTTGCTTTTAGTTAGTAGGAACAAGGTATACATTTCTAGTACCGCCTATGGACTGCAGAACTGATAAATATTTGGGCTTTAAAGGCCTTTTTACATACCTTTATCTGTAGGCAGAGTGAATTAGTGTACATGATATATAAGATCACTTTAAGCTGGACATTTCTGAAATTCTAAGCTGAGAGAATGGATATCAATCAACTGAATAATATTTAAGAAAATTAGATAAATATTTGCTCAAAATAAAACAAGTATGGAAATTGTGAAGCTATGTAAGTGATTTGTTGGTAAATTATAGTAGTTGTAGTCTAAAGATAATTGGTAAGTTGAAAGATAATAGAAACATACTGGACTGGGAAATTACTCAGTGTTAATTTTCTTCTTTTTGATTCAGGGTAAGGCAGTGTAGATTTAACTGAAAAATATTAAAACCTACCTATTAAAATAATGAGATGTTCATAGCACATAGCTTTTATCAATGAATTAGTACTTCTAAAGACCCTTATTGTAATAGACTGTATGAGGAAAAATATAGTTAAATTTAGTCTTTCATAATTACATGTTCTGATATTTATGAACTATTTCGTTGAGTTTAATTATACTTCTTTTTGTCAGCACTTAATAGAGAGAACAAGATGTCAATCAAATTTTGTAGTAAGATTATATGCTAAATTCTAATTCATCCTTTTATTCGAGAGAAGAAAACTCAATTCTTTTTTTTTTTTTTTTGCGAGTTGATTAACATCATTCTCTTGACTGCTCTCATACTAGCAAGGTTTATCCTGGTGGTATGACTTAAGGAATATTACATTGGCGTTAACAATGAAGGTACTCAGAAGTCATGTATTTTATTAGAAATTAAATAATATATCATTCTGTGGAACTATTTGCAGATTTTAAATTGTAGTACTTTTTCCTCAAGAGTTCTAATGGCTTTCTTTAGAATTCGAAGTTCTAAGCACATTTTGTGCTTAAAACATAGAAATAATAAATGATTGAGTTGATATTCTTGTGTGGGGTAGGTAGCGTGAATGCGGAGAGAAAGAGAAAATAGTCTCCAGAGGCCACAACTATTTTTTTTGTTCTGCCAGAAATACACTTATATACAGACTTTCAATATTTCACTGCTTAAGTATGTACTGAGGAAATCATACTCAGAACTGTTTTTCTTACTTTAAAAATCAGGACTCTTTTTTTTCCAGAATACTAGTCTGAGAATCCTTTGACTGCTGATGATGTGGAAACTATAAGTTTAGCAAATGCATATGTGTCTTCTTCAGGCTTTTGCAACTGATATTTTTTTCCTCCCCTTTTCAGTGTACTCCCACAGGTATGCCAGCTCATATGCAAAGCAGATCTATGTTAAGACCACTGGAGCTATCCATACCCAATCAAACCTCATATTCTGAAAATGAAATTTTAAAGAAAGAGTTAGAAGCAATGAGAACTTTCTGCGAGTCAGCAAAACAAGACCGACTTAAGCTCCAAAATGAACTGGCTCACAAGGTGGCAGAATGCAAAGCTTTAGCATTAGAATGTGAAAGGGTCAAGGAGGATTCAGATGAACAGATAAAGCAATTAGAAGATGCATTAAAAGATGTGCAGAAGAGAATGTATGAGTCAGAAGGCAAAGTTAAACAAATGCAGACACATTTTCTTGCTCTTAAAGAGCATCTAACAAGTGAAGCAGCTACAGGGAATCACAGACTAACGGAGGAACTGAAGGATCAGTTGAAAGACATGAAAGCAAAATATGAAGGCGCTTCAGTAGAAGTGGGAAAATTAAGAAACCAAATTAAACAAAATGAAATATTAGTAGAAGAGTTTAAGCGGGAAGAAGGCAAGATGATAGAAGAAAATAAGCGACTACAGAAGGAATTCGGTATGTGTGAAATGGAGCGAGAGAAGAACGGGAGAAAGGCCACAGAGATGGAAGGCCAGTTAAAAGAATTGTTAGCAAAGTTAGCCATTTCCATTCCAGCAGAAAAATTTGAAAACATGAAGAGCTTGTTATCAAATGAAGTAAATGAGAAGGCAAAAAAGTTAGTCGAGATGGAAAGAGAATATGAAAAATCACTTAGTGAAATTAGACAGTTAAAGAGAGAACTTGAGAATTTTAAGGCTAAGCTTGCTCAGCATATCAAACCAGAGGAACATGAGCAGCTCAAGAGCAGATTAGAGCAAAAATCAGGAGAACTTGGGAAGAAGATCACTGAGTTAACTTCGAAAAATCAGACATTACAAAAGGAAATTGAAAAGGTTTATCTGGATAATAAACTCCTCAAGCAGCAAACACATAACTTAACAATTGAAATGAAAAATCATTACATTCCTTTAAAAGTAAGCGAAGAAATGAAGAAGTCACATGGTGTAATTGTTGATGATTTGAATAAAAAGCTTTTAGATATAACACAAAAATATACAGAAAAGAAGTTGGAAATGGAGAAATTGCTGATGGAAAATGACAATTTAAGTAAGAATGTTAACCGCTTGGAAACTGTGTTCATACCTCCTGAGAAACATGAAAAAGAGATAATGGCTCTGAAATCCAACATTATTGAACTTAGGAAACAGCTTTCTGAACTTAATAAAAAATGTGGCGAAGACCAAGAAAAAATATATTCACTCACGTCTGAAAACACTAACTTGAAAAAGACTATTAGTAACCAGTATGTGCCAATTAAAACCCACGAAGACATTAAAACTGCCCTGAGTAGCACATTAGATAAAACTAATAGAGAATTATTAGATGTGAAGAAAAAACTTGAAGATGTAAATCAAGAATTTGTAAAAATAAAAGATGAGAATGACATATTAAAAAGAAACCTAGAAAACACTCAGAACCAAATAAAAGCTGAGTACATCAGCCTGAGAGAGCACGAGGAAAAGATGAATGCTGTCAGTGAGAGCATGAGAAAGGTGCAAGATAATAGTGCTGAAATGTTGGCTAACTACAAGAAAGGCCAAGAAGAGATTGTGACACTGCATGCTGAAATTGAAGCCCAGAAAAAGGAACTTGACACAATACAAGAATGCATTAAACTAAAATATGCTCCAATTGTCAGCTTTGAAGAGTGTGAGAGAAAATTTAAAGCAGTAGAGAAAGAACTAAAAGAACAGTTATCAGAGCAGGCACAAAAGTATAATGCCAGGGAAGAGGAAGCCAAGAAGTGCAAACAAGAGAATGACAAGTTAAAGAAGGAGATTTTCACTCTTCAGAAGGATTTAAAGGATAAGAATGTTGTCATTGAGAATTCTCATGAAGTGGAAAGAGCACTAAGCAGAAAAAAAGAAGAGCTGAACAGACAGTTAAAAGACCTGTTACAGAAATACACAGAAGTAAAGAATGAGAAGGAGAAGCTCGTAGAAGAAAACGCCAAACAGACTTCTGACATCCTCACGGCACAAATACTCTTGCAAAAGCAGTATGTTCCATCGGAACAGGTAGAGGCCCTGAAAAAATCTCTTAATGGCGCAATTGAGAATCTGAAGGAAGAACTGAAGAATAAGCAGAGGTGTTATGAGAAAGAGCAGCAGACAGTGGCCAGACTGCATCAGACGATAGAGAACCAAAAGAATTCTTCCGTGCCCCTGGCAGAGCATTTGCAGATGAAGGAAGCATTTGCGAAAGAAGTCGGAATCATAAAAGCTAGCTTGAAAGCAAAGGAAGAAGAAAGCCAAAACAAAACTGAAGAAGTCTCCAAACTCCAGTCAGAGGTTCAGAATAGTAAACAAGCATTAAAAAAATTAGAGACGAGAGAGGTAGTTGATTTGTCTAAATATAAAGCAACTAAGAGTGATTTGGAGACACAGATTTCCAACTTAAATGAAAAATTGGCCACTCTGAATAGAAAGTATGAAGAAGTATGTGAGGAAGTTTTACATGCCAAAAAGAAGGAACTGTCTGCAAAAGATGAGAAGGAACTACTACATTTCAGCATTGAGCAAGAAATCAAGGATCAGCAGGAGCGATGTGATAAGTCCTTATCAACAATCACAGAGTTACAGAGAAGGATACAGGAATCTGCTAAGCAAATCGAAGCAAAAGATAATAAGGTAGGCCCCGTGGTCCACGTGGCTTTGCATCAGAAACTGCATAGCAGAACAGGGCTCTTCCCCATAGCATCCTACAGACTTGTTTACAAAGTGACCATTAAATGCCACCTTTCCATTTGACTACTGGTATACGGGAAAAAATTCAAACATTTTGAAATTCAAAAAAAGAATAGTCACAAAAATCAAAAGCATTTTGTCTTTTGTTTCCTCAGCTGGTACAGCTAAAAATTGAGAAACACGGAGATGCAAGGTTCACTTACCTCATAAGTGAATGGTCCAAATCCAGTGGTTTTTAGGGTACCTGAAGAATGGTGAGGGAGGGGAGGAAAAAGCTATGTTTCTGGGCTGCAAGAAACCAAGGACGCTGGGGAGCACTCAGCCACACCAGTACAACGAGCCCTCCGATTCACTGTACATTCTGTCCACATATCTTTCTACAGACTGGCCTCCTCTCCCAGAATGCCCTGCCTCTCCTTTCTACTGAGTTAAATCCTATAACATTCCTTAACGCCCACTCAAAACTTGTCCTCCTTGCTGAAGTCTTCCTTTTGCAATCTAGCCCGCAGTAAGCAGTTCCTCTTCCAAAATGCATGTTTTATTTTGGCTTTGCTATCTATTTAAAATATACGTATTACGGTGTCAGAATTAATGTGGTTGATCTTCCCAACCAGTTTTTAAGAGAAAAATCATAACTTATATTTTCTTCTTATCATTAATTTACAGAATAGGTGCTCAGCAATATTTTTGGAAATGGGAGTTGCATAAAGTGTATATACTGTGAAGATGAGAAATCGGGGAGATTGAGTGCAATTTTATGAGCCCAACAAATAATTGTTGAATGCCTGACATACCAGGTGCTATGGTCAGTGCTGGGGATTCGGCAACGAGTAAAAATAGACACAGACCCAGCCCTCCTTAGTGTAGAGGTCCAAGTGCAAACCTGACAATTCTGCTCGGATGACCCAGAATTGAAATACTCTTAGCTTGTTTGGAAGGTGGTTGTGAATCTAATAATATACCCTTATAATAGCAAGTTATTAGTAGCTACTTATAGTTGTTGCATTAATTGAGCATATACTTATTACCAGACATATATTTGTAATTACATTATATTTTCTTAACTATGAAAGATTTTTCCCCTTAAACTGATAATGAAATCAGTTTAGAATCAGTTAGAAAAAGAAAGGAAATCAAGCAAGCTCACACAGATAAAAAACGTCAGCTCTACGTAATTTAAAATCTTGCTCTTTACACTACTCTAAACAGCCTCCTGATTTTTTTCCCCCTCTTTTAGACAAAGTAGTGTAAAATCATACATTCTTGAAAGGAACAGGCACATAAGTTAATTCTAGATGTACAGAAGCCATGCTCTTTTACTTTTCAGACTTTGTTGGAGAGAATCCCCTCTACCTGGAAGATAGCCTGTATAATTCCATAGACACTTACGTATTATCTAAAAATAAGAAGACTGGAGTCACACTCAAATCTTAGGGTGTACACCATATTCATTCTTAATTTGGTAATGCTTTTGTAAGGAATTTACTGAGGAATTTAATTCAAGAAATTAAATATAGTATATATTGTGTAAAGATGTTTGTTGTAAATGAATAAGTGAGTAATGTTTCTCCCATAACTTTTTTCTTTTTTTATAAGATAACTGAATTGCTTAATGATGTAGAAAGACTAAAACAGGCGCTCAA
Organism: Pteropus alecto; assembly: GCF_000325575.1. Taxonomy (NCBI): domain Eukaryota; kingdom Metazoa; phylum Chordata; class Mammalia; order Chiroptera; family Pteropodidae; genus Pteropus; species Pteropus alecto. Next base: position 5,002,834 of record NW_006442512.1, read on the forward strand.
TGGCCTTTCACAACTCACCTACACAAGCGGGAGTCCCAGCAAGAGACAGAGCCAAATGATTGACACTCTGCAGCACCAAGTGAAGTCCCTGCAGCAGCAGCTGGCTGTGAGTATCCTGGACCTGCAGGCTTTGTGCTGATATGTACAGGGTCACATTAACTTGTTTGTTTATAAAAGCTTGTTTAGAAATCGAATCGATTTGTGGCTGTGTTCAGATCCAAGGATGTAATCATTTTGCTAAAAGTTACTTACACTGGTGGTATAATATATGCCAGACACTACACTAAACTTTTTACATACTTTAAGCTTTATCTTCATTACAATCCTACAAGGTTTTTATTCCAAACCCAATTTAACATTCCATGTTAAGGAAACAAAGATGAAAATGCTTGATGCCTGGGGTCAAAAAGCTAGGATCTATTTCTGGGACTGGCTGACTCCAAACCTGGTATCTTTCCAACTGTAGCACATGCTCTAAATTATTGATCCACTTAATTAAAGAAATTTTTTTAAATAATCTTTTATCTTTACTCATAAAGATAGGCATTCCTTTGGTTTTATACCTTATATCATTATATATTAAAAGAAAACATCTGGATATGTATAGATACCTATAGGTACCTATATCCATATAGATAACTATGTGGAGAGCCTTTATATATTAAAGAAAGCATCTGGATTTAGAAGCTGATGATGAGAGCTCAGTTCTAAATCCTGCCACTTAAGTTACACAAAACATTCCCCTTAACACTTGGCTTTTTTATCCATAAAATAGGATAAGAACTGATTACTTTGTTTTTTTAATTGAGTGAGCTAATATAACATACATGGACATGCTAAATAAAACAAGCCCAATAAAATGTAAATTGTTGCTAATATTTTCTTATTCTATAATAATTGCTTATGAGCTATTTTTGAATAGAAGTTATTTTTTTAAAGTGTTCACTATTGGCCTATAGATTAATGATGACAAATTGCTCATTTGGATCTTATCAAAAAAATATGGTAGTCCCTTTAATAAGCAGAAATATTTGTTTATTATGTTCATGACACTGCTGTCAGGGACAAAGAGAGTATACAGTTCTTGTCCCCAAGGAGTTCTGGGTAGTTAGAGAAGCAGACTATAGATCCATCAAAAGTAAAATAACAAGTCAAAAAATACCAAATATAGAATTGCGAATATAGTCCCCAATTCTAAATGATACCAGTAATCTGTATTATCTTACTTTTAGAAGTAAGAGCTAGTTTCAAAGAGGAAGGGAATACCTGGCCTGAATTTGTAAGGTAGATGGTGTTTTGATAAATGAAAGGAAAATAGAGAATCTCTCAGGCAGAGGCAGTCTGTGGAGCAAGGCATGGAGATAGAATGCAAGTGGTGTGCCCCCGGGGCAGTAAAAGGCCAATCTGCCTGGCTAGTAGTGGGAGCTGTATTTGCAGCCAAATTGTGGAAGCTGTTGAGAACCAAGCTGAGTTTGGATTCTCTCTTATGTGCAACAAAGTATCACCCAAGGTTTTTAAGCCAAAAGCGATATGAGGAAAAGGCTGTCTCAAACTCAGGAACGTGATAAGGAATGAAGACTGGAGATGGGGACAAGATGGGGAGCTTTTGCAATAATCCAAAGCTTAAGTCGGTAAGTGTCTGGATAATTTCATAGCTTTAGAATGGGAACTAAGGCAGTCCTTTCATTTGACCCAAGATAAGTAGAATTGCTTGCACTATGAATGTTCCCATACGGTCATGAGTTCATGCTATTGTTGTGCTATGAGTTTTGCATCTGGTGGGTCCAAGGTAGTTTGTTACAAGGAGCAGCAGGAGGAGCACTTCAATAATACTGCCATTTTGTAGCCTCAAGCCCAAGGACAGCAGGTCATAAGCCTACATGTGTTTGAAAACATTAATGCTGATATTCTGATCTGTCCATCTTTCTACATTTCCAGGATGCTGACAGACAGCACCAAGAAGTAATTGCAATTTATCGGACACACCTTCTTAGTGCTGCACAGGTGAAGAACTGTTTCTCCTTTGGGAATGATATTGTTTTAGAGGAAATAATTTTTCATGTTCAAGTAAATTTATGGTAAAGTCATGTTTAAAGTACTTGTACCCCATATGCTTATTTAAAAATAATTGTGTTTCTTTTAATCATGGCTTGCATATCTCCCAGAGAAATTTACAAAGCTATATGGCAACATAACATCTTAAATTTAGTGTTATCTCCATCTGCTTGTCACTCATTTTATAGACAGTTTGGCAACATATGATGGCAGCACACGTTAATAGTATTGCTAGCTAGAGATAACGCCTTGACAGCCACATGTGGCTGTCAGCTAAAAGAAGAGAGTGGAAAAGACTTCACTGTTCCTTGGTAGCTCAGGAGTATTTCTTTGAAATGTAGACAATACTGTAAAAGTATGAAAATGACCAGGTATGCATAGAACTATAATAATTTAAGGAAAGAATTTAGTTCTGTTAGGAGATTATCCATAATATTTATGTATTAAGCCTTATGACTCAGTGAAGCATAAGTTTAAAATCCCCTTCTTTGGTGTATTGAGAAAGCTATTTTTAAAAATCAATCACATCAAGAATATGTTTAACATATGAAGGATACTATACTTGATGCTCTGTAGAAACCTTATGATCAGCATCTCTAAAATTCTCCGAATAGGTTTTTCGGGAAGATGTACTAAAAGAGACAATGTTAGAATGGCAGGTGAAGTATAATAGGATTGTTTAGGATTTTAAATGTGTCGGGTTACGTGGTTAAAAAACAAAACAAAACATAGGTGTCGAGAGAAAACTTCAAAGAAAGGTCATTTTAAAAAAGAACTAGGTAAAATAATAAAAGGGAAGAAACTTTATGACATTGAATTCTAAAATAAAAAGCCTGCTTGTTCTGCAAGAGATGAAGGGGAAACCAATGGAAAAGAATGAATAGTATGATAAAAGAAAGTATATTTGGCTACTTTTTTTTTTTTTTTGAGGTAGAAGGTAAGACAGGACTTAAAAGTATATTGCAATTATTAGAGAAGACGATTGAGGGACAGCAGAATGAGAATTTTAGGAGGGGAAATAGTAGAAAAGTATAGCTATGTATTAGAGAGAAGAACTCACTCAGATCTGATATTGGCCAAGGGAGGAAGAGTGTGCTCTCGCCAAAAGACGCTGCAAACTAATAAGCCGTTCAGCTTTGTATAATGTACACTTCTGAAATTTGAAATTATTTTCTACTGACTCCTAGTGAAACATAACAAAAGCAACTGGCATCTGAAATAGTCTTGCCTTCTGGCATCATAAAGTTAACTAAGAAATTCAGTTTAGTCAACTATGGCTTAATGTTTGCAATTTAAACATCCTACTATTATAGAAACATCTCCGAAGCAAAACTTTTTTATTAATAGGACATGTTATGCTGAAACCTATTTAAGTGCTGCAGCAAAGAAAAAGAGGAATGGAGCGCTGTAATATGGTGATATTGATGTGCATTTAGTCAACCCCTTGTCATCTTTTAAATTTTAAGTGTTTCTTTCTAAGTATAAATGGCTAACGTTTGTAATGGGGGAAATGCAAATAAACAAGGAGGTACCGTTTTTCATTTACGGGATTGGCAAATATTAAACAAGGTGGTAGTCTATAGCATTGCCCAGGGCATCGTGAGAAATGGGCAGTTATACCCTTTTGGTGGGAGTATAAATTATTATAATCTCTGTAGAGGGAAATTTTATAGTACTTAGCAAAATTAAAAATTGAGACTGCTTTTTTGACCCAGCAATTTCTTTTCTAGGACTCTGCTCAGAAAGATTGGAAATAACTTAAAATGCCTATCATTGGGGAAATGGGCAAAGAAATTATGATGCATCCATACAGTGGGATATTATACAGTAATTTAAAATAGTTAGGGAAATAACTTGGAAAAAATATCTATGACACTAGCTGACAAGGCAAGCTGCAAAATAATGTATGTAATTCTATTCATATAAAATATAAATACGGGGATTTTTTTCATTAATTGTTTTTCTAATTAAAAAACCCTCTCAGCAGGAGCAAAAAAAATTTCATTGTATTACTTTACTCATTTATAACTTATGTTGTTCCTTATCATCCGAGCTATTGCAAATGGAAGACAAAGAAGTTTGTCCATCTGTTTTCTGATAATAGATGTTAAGAGCAACTGGTGTGCATGACTTTTAAACTGACTTTCTTTATTTCCGTGATAGAGCTCTATTCCATTTTCCAATAAATCCTTTGGAATATAACCAAGATGGTGAAGATTTTGTAATTAGACCATATTAGGAAGACCTTTGTCTTTAGAATTTTTGTATAAGTGAAGATGACATAAAATATTTCCTTCTTTCTTCTTTGTCTCAAGGGTCACATGGATGAAGATGTCCAGGCAGCCTTACTCCAGATCATACAAATGCGACAGGGGCTTGTGTGTTAATGGTCAGTGCTGACTGGCCAATGTCTGCTTTACCTGCTGGTGCTGAGCATTCTCTTGAAACTGCATGGCCTTTCTGGGCTTTACTGTGCTAGTGTAATTGAAACAAAATATATTTGTTCCATCAGTAGGTTTTTTAAATTAGACGAGTATGTTACTGAGTTTTTCAATATCTATTCAAATCTTACAGTCTATATATGTTAATTTTACAGTTAGGCAAACAGCATGACACTTTGCCTTGGATTGGTTATATATTTTTAAACCATTGAGTCCCTAATAAAACATGAGCCATCTGAGTGGGGTTGAAGAGGGGTTAAGCTGAAAAAATTGTTGAAAGATTTCTTTCAGAGAAATTAATTTGGTTGGTGGCCACTTTTAAGTGGATCAAAAGATCTTTCAGATCTTCAGTCTGAGCCATGAGACCTGATGCGGTTTCAAGGAATGCGCTATAACTTGGCTGGCCAAGTTTCGTTTTTATTGAAGTGACTTAATGAGTGCCTTCGACTTCTTTTGGAGGTACAGATTTTTTTTCTTCTTACGTTAGTAACTTTTATGCCTTTTTAAGTAAATTTCTTTTCATAATGGTTTGCAGTGCTAAATTACATTTAGATTAAGAACAGGCCAGTGTGGAATTTATCAGGAATTTATAACAAAATCGCCTCATCATCTCTACAACAGTATCTTAATTTTCACTTGTGGTAACTTCTTGCCACAGTATTTAGAGACGTATGATGATAAATGGTATGGTAGATTTTTTAAAGTGTCAAAAATTTTAGACTTTTTTAGCAATTACTTTGACATTTGCTACTACAGTAACCAAGCATTCATTATACATGCATCCTCCAAATGTTTTGTATTTATTTATAGGCAAATTGCACTAATGAGATTAAGAATGTGAAATGCAATTTTCTTGCAAAATTAGCAAGAGGGAATTGGTTTTAGAAAACAGATCTTTAAGGTTTTAGACAAAAGTGCAATAATATAGTAAACTAAGAATATAGGTAGCAAGAAATAATAAAATTGGACATGTTTCTAGTAAATACTTTATTGTAACCAACTATTTTTATTAACTACATCTCATTAAGGACAGTTTATATGTTTTATTATTTTTATTAATATTTTTTTGCCATTTAGATCGACAATTACTTATTTGACCATTAGCAAATAAATTGAACAAATGACTCATTTCTGCTAAGTTTTTCTTAATTGCATAATGTGCCTTAGCAATAATCTTTGAGCATCCTGACGAGACTTTTGATCCCATTTCTATATAATAACAAGGATGCAGGGCCATCAGAATAGCTTTTCTCACCAAGAAAGAAGCCATTGTATTCCTTCAGTGTATAACAACAGTGAAAAGTCAGAATTGGATTTATTCTCAATTCTTTTGGTAGATATATACAGTTTACATAAGCAATATTTGAATTCTTGAATATTTATGTTTAATGTTCTTCCACAGCATGAGTTCTGTTTCATGGGTGTTTTAGGTCACCTACGGAAGCTCTGGAGTAGAGAAAGTTCTCAACTGAATACTCACATTTCAGTGCTGTATTTTCCGTATTCGGGTGGGAAGGGAACCTTATGTGTATTTTATTTTGTCTTCAACCATCAATAAAATGTTTTCTGTGGAATATTGCTTTGAACATCTTTGTAAAAAATATACAAGGTAAACTCATCAATTTGTTATCTTTGGAGAATTTGGTGTAAAGAACTCTGGGATTCAAAGTACAGATGGCAACATCCATCTTCGGTTACTATGTAGAGTGCAATATCAAGAAACCTCGAACTCATCCCATTGTCTCATTCACTCACCCTTTGATATCAAAGCCAGAGACTACATTTACAACACTGAAGGCTAAAGCTTTTTAGGTAGCAAACAGGCAGAACATAAATAATGGGTGATACTGGTCTCTTTGCTGTCGTGTGTTCAGAAAGACGATGAGGTTTGAACTTCTGGCCAAGGGGAAGGAAGATGGGTTGTTGTCTAAGATGCTCTGAGACAATCACTGAGCTCCTGTTGGAGAGCAGTGTGTTGTTGAAAGCTTTATCACTATTCTGTTGTTTAGTCTTTTTCTTATCACTCCTGTTTCATCGGAAACGCTCATTCGTTTCGACAGGTCAGTATTATAAAGAACTATAACCATAAAATCAAATATTCATGCAATAAACATCTTAAACTTTCGTATCACAGTGACATCATTCAGTGTACCTGTGCTGTTCTAAAATTCCAAATGAATTTAGCTAATCTTTTTTATGGGTTGTTTTTTATTTAAACCTTTTCTCTTGATCCCAAACAATGATACACAGCTTAAATTTTTGTTATTCTTAATACATTGGATCACTGATGCTTAAAAAATCTTGCAGCATTAGAACGTGAGCACACCCGCCCCACCCCCCCAATCCAGTGTTACCAGCTGTCCTCTAGCAGGGACCTAAAACCTGTTCTACACATGCTTCTTCCCTGCCTGAGTGGTTCTCCTTCTCTCCAGTCACTTGTTTCAAAGTAAAACAGGGAAGAGTTTCAAATGAATTGTTGTTCTCCACAATGACTAAATGTATCATTGCCCGCTTACGCTCATGTGGAACATTAGCTAGCAGTGGTTACAAGCTTCTCTTGAAGTCTACTCCACCACAGTGGAAGAAAATGACTTCATACTGCCTCTTTGTTTTCCTTATCACTGGATTCTGCAACCTTGTGGTGATCTTTTTTTCCTCTTGCATGTTCTGTGCATCAAAGTAATAGCAGTACCTCTGGCACCAAGAAAAGATTAAAAGAGGATTGCCTGTGATGAGCATGCAAAGTATGGTTGCACATGTCTGGCAGAGAAAAAGAACCTGGACCTTTTTCCTGGCTGCTAAATGTTGTGAATAATTTTCAGAAAGATAAAAAAGTGGCACCATAAAATATGTCATGTGCAAAATACAAATGGAAAATAGGCATCCCTGCTCTCATTTCATTCAATGATGTCCCTGGCTAAAGTGGATCTGTGACTTTGTTGTTGGAAATTTTTCCCCATGTTTTTGGCCTTGGCTATTTGAAACAAGGCTGTGACCAGCCTCTCCAGGTAAATATTTACCTGTTTCTTAGCATGGCTTCTGTTTCCTATTGCATATAGGGGCCTTTGGCTCACAAGAGTCATGCATGCAGAGATTAAAAAAAAAAAAAAAATGAAGCTTCACCAGAGATGGCATTCCAGTCAGACTCCCTGGGCAGTGAAAGCACTGTGCCTTCAGCATAACTGGGCATGCGGCGTCACTTATGCATTGCAGGGCATTTTCATTATTTATGCCTGCATGAACAAACATTGATGATGAATGAATTCAACCAAAGAGGTAAGGTTACAAAAATGTCATATGTAAATGAAAAGAGCTAAGACTCGTGAGCGTTGCTTACTCAATTTTGTGTGTGTGTATGTGTGTATCTACAGATATATACATATGTATTCCATTCAGTGAAATAGAAGACATCAATAAAAATAATGCCCCTTCTAACTGATATTTGCATCGAATTGTTGTGCTTAATGGGCCTGATTTTTATATTATATTTTAAACAGGTTTACAAGGTTTTTTTGGAGGTAGTAGTCCTGGGAATATTCTGAATTCAGGAAAGAGTTTAGAGAGGTTATTGCCTTCTTAATAATTTAGAGCTTCTATCGCTCTGCCAAGTCAGAAGATTAACATTTAATAGAAAAAAATTATATCTCTATAATTCAGTCACGGCCATTAGATCAGATGGATTTTACATTAAGTGAAAAAGATGTCAAGCATTTAAGGACCATTAAACTACAGGACTCTTTTATTGGGTTTTAAGGCCTCCAAGCCCAGGTCCTGCTGCGAAGAGTATTTATTTTACATATGCAGAATGCATTAAGGGTGTGAAAAGGGCATACATTTTAAAAGAAAATAGGCCATGAAAAAGTGTGATTTTCCACATTGTGAGCAGCTGCCATACAGATTCAATCTTATTTTATAATAATTAGTTTTATGTATCATTAAGTAGCTTTCTTACAGGCTAGAAGAATATGGTGAAGGCCACTTTAAAAGTTGTACCTGCAGGAAATCCAAGTAGCTGGGTACCCTCTCTTGATATTTTGAGAAACCACTTTTCTAATAGTTTGCAGATTGCTCTATATTGTAAAGAATTTGCATTTGAAAATGCCTTCTCCAGTGGTCCTTAAAGACCTGGGTCGGGGAAGACCTAGAGAGGAGAAGCTACTTCTAATAAGTGTGTATTTATTTCTAGTGATATCCACATGATCAAGGAAGGACTGGAACGTCTGCACCATCCTGTTTATTAAGCGTTCGTAACACGCTTTATGTTGTTGCTGTTAAAAGATGACAGGCAATATCTTAATTCATATAAACTTTTCTTACTATTTACACCATGTCCCCTGTCCCATTCCTACCTCCAAAATCTGGGGACGATGTTTTACATAGTATGAAAGCAAATAGACTCAGGGAGCAT
>NW_006442512.1:5011762-5015176 GCF_000325575.1 Pteropus alecto
CCCTACAATGCAAAGAAAGTGGTTTTCTTTCTTGCTATTCTAGGCTTTTTTTAATTGCCTCTGACTAAAGTGGCACCTTATGGGCTGCTTCAGAAATTCTCCTCAGGATTTAAAAATGAAGCCAGTTCATAGCTGCTAAAAATCTGTTGAGCCAAAATAAAAATGACTGATGCTCAAACTTTTTGTTGTTGCTATAAACACTGTCTCACTTACAGGAGTTGCAAGTTCCCATATATGCACAATTTTAAACTCTTCTTTGTACAAATGGAGAGAGATGATTCAGGGCCGCTAGCACAAGTCTTGAGAATTGAAGTACATCTGCCTCAATCAAAGGGGAGCTGCTCCCTTGAGCTCTGAGGCTTTTTTATTTTTTCAAAGTGAATTGTTCCAGTTGGCCTTAATCCCTAAGCAATATAGCTCCTTTAAAACCATCTTTATTCATTCACACCAATTGACACTTTAAGAAATCCCACCAGCTACTGTTCGTCTACGTCTAAATATATCTGTTAGAGTCAAAAGCATTTAAGAGGATTTGCAGTCTGTGATTATCCGAAATACTATTCATTGTCAATATTTTTGGTGTGCCGTAGCCAGTCTTGTTATTAAAATGTACATAGCCTCTTAATGGCAGCAAAGCCCAAATACATCACAGCAATGGGGATGACCTGAGGAAGGTTTTTTCCCAACTTCATGCTACCATGCTGGCACAGCCTGTTGTGTGGTTGTGAACATCAGAAAGACTTCCTTAATAAGCTCTTGCTCTCCTTCCAGACCCTTTTGGGCGATCTCGCCCTCTGTGTTGTCTAAGTAGGGAGCAGTTACCAGGACAACAGAGAATTTGAGGCAGATTTCATTATGATCTGACATCTAACGAGAATAAAGAGCTCGTGCCTTGAATTTACACTCTAGGTTCCCAAGCAAATGTCAATATGCATATTTAGTATTTTTGCCCTACCTTGTTGCAAAAAGGGTTTTAAGGTAGCCTTTAATTTTTTCCTTAATGTTGGCGAGGAAAAGGGGGAAGGTAAATACTAAAAGGACAGGAAAAATAAGCAGCAGCTTGGGATGCAGAAAACACGCTGTGAGCACCATAATATCCTGCTTATTTTTCTGCAGCTGACCTCAATTTGACAACTACATACGTGAGGCATGGCAACCATTAGGAAGAGCACAGTTACTCCCGGGTCTGAAGCCAGCCAGCCTTTCTCTGTGGGTCTAGCATATCAGCTGGTACACTTCTTACACTGGAGTGTGCACTCTATGGGGCACGTGTCATGGCATGAACACGGTGTATCTTCCTAAGTGCTTCTGTGGGACTTGATGGTAAGAAACTTAAGCTATTTTTTAAATAACATTTTTTTTTTATTTCAGACTAATTTGTAGTAGCCTATGAGATGATTGACCAGAGTAATAATAGTTCACATTTTGGATCTATTTGGGTTCATGAGGAAGAATTCTTTTTTATCTCTTACTTTATTCTTGGTCCACAGATAGTTCAAATAAATTTCTAAAGTAGATGTCTGTCTTTAGTTTCTGCCTTGCTTTCTCTTTTTGCATTTGTTTCCTGTGTCCCTTCAGGCCTCCTACGCTACCCCAAATCTCTCATTTTTGTACCCCCTTATACAGGCCTGCTGCATATTCCTCTTTTCCCTCATCTCCCTCACCTTCAATCCAGGATAGGAAATGGTGTGGCATTCTGAAGCAGGAATTAAAAAGCAGTTGACCAAATTAATTCACACCGGTTGTAAATTATAACATGTTAACGATTACTAATTTTCATTTTAAAAAAGCATATTTAACCCCCAATAATTATTAATCAGCAGAGAATCTTAGGGAGAATAATAAAATTAAAGGAAAAATCATATTTTAAGGGGAAAAGATAATTTACAACAAACGGAGGCATCATTTCTGTCTGACTTAGGAGCTTGTCATCTGTCTCCAAGGGCCCTAACACTCACTTCACCCCTAGCAGCCAGGAAGAAAAATATGGTTAACTCTATTTTATCCAATATTCTACTCAGGCTCTGTTAATAAGCACATCAGCACATCTACAGCATGATAACAGTTAGAGTTTGTGGTGTTGCTGAGGATCCCCAAGTCATCAAAGGTCTTGACAGGACTTGTGAATTTTCAAAGGCAAAGTAAATTAACTTCAATACATGTGCTTATTTATAAGAAATCTGCACACACCAGAACACTCCATTCCCTGCCCACATTTAAGAACAGAGTTTTTCATAATGACAACCCACAACTTACAGGCTCCCCCAAACTCTGCCTATTTATCTAAGATTGTCTTTTATTTTTCCATAAGCAATATAAATGGGCTCATGCAGTATGTGAAGGTGAATATATTTTTGAACTCTATATATCAATTCAGTCAACTCTTTTACTCTAGATGTTTTCATTTGCTATATTGTTCATACATTTACCTATTCACGTGGAAGTGTCTGGGCTGGGGCAGCCACTGAGGGAGCGATTCAAAGTTTTCTAATAACTATGTATAGTGCCAAGTGGGTACTAGACTAATCAGGGGAATCAGTTCGTGAATTGTATAAATGTCTAACCACTATGCTGTATACCTGAAACTAATGTATAAAAAAGTCAACCCTAATCGAAAACTAAAAAAAAATTTTTTAAAGTTAAAAAAATTTTTTTTATAATATTCTTAAAATGACAGAATGATGGAGAACAGGTTTATGGTTGCCAAGGGTTAAGTAGGAGGAAGGGAGTGGGTGTAACTATGAGAGAATAGCACAAAAGAGATCTTTGTGGTGATGGAATAGTTCTGTATTTTGATTGCCACAGAGGTTACATATTTACATGAATATGCACATGTGATAACATGACCTAGCACTGTACACACACATCGTGTCAATATCAAGTTCTCGATTTTAATAATTTACTATTTATATAAAGCATAATAATTGGAGGAATCTAGGTAAACAGTATGAAGGACCTCTGTAGTATCTTCAGAATTTTCAGTGACTCTATAATTATTTCAAATTTTAAAAAATGATAAAAATAAATTCACCTCGTTCAGAAAAATAAGGAATGACTTACAGAAATATATATATACAAGGTAACAGTAATTATTTTAGAAAATCGAGGGTTAAGATAAAATTGGAGTAAAGGCCTCATATCATAACTAACCTTGGGTTGCACAGTCGGCTCTCAGCTTCCTAAAGGCCAAAGAAAAACACGATTGTTAAGGTTTCTATGTTTGCCCCTGAGCTACATCTCTAATCCAGAAGATAGCACCTTCAGAATCTGAGTGGATCAGAGAGCTTTTTCCATTATTTTATGTGACAATGAAAACATTGAGCAGCAGCCCACGTCAGTCCTCTTTCTTCTGAGCATGTGTTTGGGTGCGTTCAAGAGCTTGGTCTGCCCAACTTATGTCTTGGCTATGTGGTC
>NW_006442512.1:5015227-5046137 GCF_000325575.1 Pteropus alecto
CAAAGCTTGCTGAGATCCTTCTGAAATGGCACTGTGCAGAAGAGATTAGTGTCTTGGGGTGTGAGTGGGGCGGAAATTAACTTTAAGTTAAGTGAGGGGATGTCTTTTAGTGATCAGTGCATTCAGTTAGAAGCTGGGACTTGCCTTTCTATAGAAAGCCTCTTTGTCTTACTGGGCAGTGTGTGTGTGTGCACACACCCGCGCGTGTGTGTAATTGCATTAGATACTATCTGTGGACCCTCTCAGACACATTTAATGATGAGAATTCATTAAGTTTTGTGAGATGTATAGCTGTGAGCAAGATTCGGTCCTGATGATTGGTGTGACCTCAGATAAATAACCTCAGTGTCTAGACCTGAATAGAAAGAGAGATGCTTTGATTATTACAAAATTACTTACTAGCCTGAAAGTTTTATGAGGTTCTATTCCTGGAATGATTGTTGGTTTGTTGTTGGCATTTGGACCAATCGTGTTCTTACTGTTTACTCTGCATTATGAATTTTGGGGTTGCTTTTACTGACATTAAGTTTAGTTGAGATATATGTGTGCTTACATGCATGTCCATGACCTCCTCACCTCTGGTGTGATGCAGTTAGTCTTTGCTTAGTGTGTTAACATAGCTAGGAAGAAATACAAAGGAGAATCAAGCCACTGTGGATATAAGAGCTTGCCTCTTGCCTCTACAATAGTGGCTGGAAGACAAGCCATGTGAAAGAAGAGATTAAAGGCAGAGAATTCAAAGAGCTCACCAAGAAAGTAGCAAATTGATGCTGGAAGTGGATTCATTTGAAAGGATTTCATAGTTGTTCAAAGTGACTCATCATTTCATTTCAACCCACTGTGTGCCCAGAACTCTTAGTGGGTATCCCTACTTCCTGGAGCACTAGTCCAAAAGGTAGAATGAGACTCTGCTATTTCTCTTTAGAAATTATTTATGTAATATCGACCAAAAATTTTAATTGCAAGAAGAGTTGTCTGATTTAAGAAGAAAAGTAGCTCATTGAAAAAAATATTAGGAAGCTCATGGAATCACTGGAAAGATGGAAAGACAAAGTTTGACGGGCTATGTAGCCAAACCGTTTGGCAGAACTGATCCCATGGAGGTGCCATGTTATTATCACCTAGTGCAAGATCCTAGGCGAGTTTGCATCCTGGCTGCACCTGATTGTGCTACCTACCCATGATGGAGGCTGGGAAAGTGAGTATTGGGCATCGCCAGCACTGCCTATACTGAGACTCATAAGGGGGAAATTTCCCAATGATAGAAATGGACTCGAGTTCAAAACCAAAAATCAAACAAACAAAATATACTTGTCCACTAACTTCCCTTTGATGTCCATTATCATACAACTCTTGTAATGCTATAAATAAGTTCCTCCAAAAATTCAAGTCATGTATTATGTGAATGTATCATTGTGAAACAAATTAAATAACTGGGTGAGACATCACAGCTAGCGGGATGGCAGTTCTGAGAGTCGCATTGCCTGCCTCATTTGTGTCCAGGTCCCAGCTGTATTATGGCGCCATTTAGGGCAGCTGTCAGCTCCAGCTGAAATATCAAGGGACTGATTCTGGATTCTGTGTGGGAAGGGATTTTGGAACAGTTGCAGTGATTCTAAAGCTCTCCTATGTGGTTGGTTCCCATTTCATTTTCCTCATCTGGAGTAAACCCTCCATTTCTCTACAATAAGGGGTTGCCTTCTGTTTCCCTGCTCAGCTTCATCCACCTTCCATATTCCTCAACCCTGCTTCAGAAGCAGAAGATAAATTAAGCCTGCCTCCATTTGAGAACAGAGCTTCGGCAGAGGACAGAGACGATTACTAATTGTGCTATATCCAAGTGTGTATTATGAGGTAGTATGTTATCGTGGGTTTTTACCATATCAATAATATTCCTTCTTTCCATATTTTTGCTTCAAAAACAAAATAAAATGTAACTCCCTCTGCCTTAACCATCGCGTAATAAAAAATGCATTCACCCATTTCTCAAAGGGAGACAACCCAGTGTATTGTAAAAGCGATAACCAATTCCAGGTCCAGGTCCAGGTCCAGGGTCTCCTCTGAGGTGTCCTTCTCCTTCAGGTCTGTCACATTCTTTCTCACAATTCCCTGATCTGGCCTAGAGATTAAATTGTAAAGTTAACTACCGCAAGAATGAGGGACAATGACAAGAAAGACGAGGAAAATTAGTCAAAACCTATAAATATATAAATAGAATGAAAGAAAGTGTGGGTAGCTCCTCTAGTCTTAGATTTTGCAACCGGATCCAAGGCCAGACTTGGTATTTGTGACTTTTATCTTCCACAGGATTGAAGATCTCCTTGGCCTCAGTCATAACCTCACCTGGATTATTTAACCAGGAAATGTGACCCAAACCTAAATATCTGAGGTATCTGAGCCCTCAATGACCTTTATTTCTATGGAATTGTTTCTCAGTGGTGTGCTGGATCTGTCTTGTACTGGCTTGTGGGGAAGGATTAGTAAATTTTCAGCAATGCTTTGGGCCATTTGTTTAAAACAGCCATTATTAAAAATCAAATTATATAAACTCATAATTAAATAAATTATATTAAAAAGAATGTAATAAATACCCCCAAACTCGTCACTTTCTAATTATTTGACTATTATCTTTTTGAAATTATTTATATCTTTAAAATATAAGATAGAAATATCACGTCCACATGTAGTAATGTCGCACTGATAGTTTGAGATTGACCATTGCAGGAGTTTTTACTCTAAGGAAATCGGCAAACACTACAATTGAGTACCACCAGCTACAGTCTCCATTTATCTTTTACCACTGATCACTGCAGTGTCAAGAGAAGTCCCAGAGGATTTTTTTAGGTTCCCTCTATTTTCTTCGCTTCGTATATTATGTAGTAGCCATGTTACGGCACCGCAGTAACATGAAGAGGTAACATGGCCAAGTTTTTGAAATGGCCAAGTATTTGAAACCATTGTTTTATCTCCTGATGAAAGAATTCTTCTCTCAAGGCTAAAATCTTTAAACCAAAAGAACCCTGAGTTGTAGGGATGGGAGGGAAAAATGTGAGTATGATGAGGAGCAAGCACTTCCACGTCCACTGCTTGGTTCCTGGCAAATGCTTTGGTTTCTGGTTCAAGGCATACGTTGTATGCTGTAGGTCGCTCAGCACTCTAACATCAAAGATGTTATCTTTCCAGTGGTGCTGTAACTTACGTTTTCAATAGGCGATTACACCCTTCTCAAAGGCCAGCTGTCTCTGGGGGTTTGGTACATTGGTACATGGTAAAAACTAATGAGCGAAGACCATCAACCAGTTTTTTAATATTGCAGAACGACGGGTTCCTTAGATGCAAGGTTATCTTTGATACCAAGTCTGTGTAGAAGGTGAGTCCACAGAGGGTCATGTTGGCAGAAGCATCACAGGAGCGGAAAGCAAATCCACATGTGTTTCAGTGAGATCAAAGCACCACCTTTCCATATGGTTGGTACTGTACAAAGTTTCAGGTGGGTTGCTGCTGGCAAGTTGACACCACGAGGTCAAGAATTTAGGGATCAGAGCTTTTCTCTCTTTCTTTCAGCTGATCATTGCCCTTAGAAGGAACCACCAATCCAGTCTTTGAACTAGTCAGACTTTTCATACTATTCTCAGATAGTGGTTTCCGTGACCTTCTGAATGAAAACCAAGTTCCTTGGCCTGGCTGTTCTTGTTTGGAGCCCCATCTGCCTCTCCAGCTTTATGTTCCAACAACTCTTTCTTACAGCACCTCAGCCCCAATCAGACTAAGCTCCTCACCATACTAAGTACTTTCTTCCCCAAGCCTCTGCCCAAGCCCCTCTGCCTCCCACGCTTTTTGCACTTGATCTTTTTTGTCCACAGACACAGCTTTTCACGTGTCCTCTGCCTTGGTCCTTTAAGGCTTTGTCTCTTGTCCCCTTCCCCCAAAGGAAATGGAGCTTTTCTCAGGCACTCACATGTCACTCATACAGACCATCCTATACAACAGGCCTAAGAGAAAAAAAAAATGTGTGTTGAATGAATAACAGGCAAGTGTCTGTTGGAGTTACTGTGTCTTATTTGAATGCAGACAGTGCAGTGACAGTAGCAAAACATCATGTAGCCAATGAGAAGGTGGGGTGGTGCCTGGGGGCTCTGCCTATGGGACTCGGGGAGTGTGGAGGACACTGTGCCCCCTATAATTGAATGAGACAGGAGTCTGCCTCACTCTGCCAAGGCCCAGCTGCTAATCAAAAGCCTGCCTTGAGGCCTGTTCAGGACACACCTCAGGGAGCAACCACAAAGTCACTTGGCCTTTGAAGGCTTCTAGGGAAGGGGCTGCATAATGAAGATTCACACTTCCCAAGGATGGTGTAAGTGTTCTCTCTCTGCAGTCATAAGAAATGTGAGTAATAACGTAACAGGTTTGTATGGGTAACAATAGAATCTCAGAGGCACAAGAGATCCCATCTTTTTTTGAATGTTGCCAGTGGTGGGCAACTCACTGCCAGTCTGTTTCATTGGAGGACAGCTCCTGGCACAAAGAAAGCTCTTTCCTTATTTTGACCTGAAATCAGCCTTCCTGTGACTTCCCCTTAATGATCCTGAGTCTAAAAAATAGGTGGCTGGAAATGGCATTTGCTATTTTTTCTTTGACAGCCACATTTCATTATTGATTCTTATTGGGCTTATTACCTGGGAAAGCCTCTAGGACTATTTTCAGATGCAATTAAATCAGGCCTCTCATAGTGTTAATAGGCAGATAACTGAGAATGAAGTATGAGACTGTAAGTAAACCTATTAAATGTTGTCACATTGGTTTTGGTCTGTCCTTTCCCAGTTTGTCCCAGCATTGTGCTAGAGGTGTTGCAAGTAGGCAGGAGATGGCAGGAAAGAGCCAGGTATTACCACTGTGGCCCCCAGGACTGTGAAGATGTGGAGTCCTGGAAACTAGCTTGGTGGGAACTGGGGCAGAACTGGCCCTTGGGAGAGGGTGAGGTTGCACATAAACCCAGAAAAAGATATTCAGAAGAGGAGAGTTTGCAGGTACTGAGCGTGGATGGACTGCAGGGGAAGCAAAATCAGGCTGGTAGGGAAGGACTCCTGAGCCCCAGGTTGGAAATGCAGCCTTAGGTATCACCAAAGCCAGTCTCAGACCTAAGGGGCTGGGGAGAGGGGAGTGGGCAAATAAATCATGTAACCTACGTGTGATGAGATATTCTGTCTCGATGACAAAGGGTGTTTGCAAAGAGTTTTAATGTCAGAAAAATGTTTTTAAGTTGAAACTGAAAATCCTGCCGTTGGTCCCAATTATGAAGTAAAGATCTGTTCTGTATGCATGTGTGCTATATATGTATATGAATGGATGTCCTGAGCATACATTCTGTATTGAAAGAAAAATTAATCAAAAAGTTAACATTGCTTATAGTCTCCAAATCTGCCTTGGCGAACATATGCTACCTCTACAATTAGAAATTACAGTAACTGTTTTCAGAATTTCCAGTTTCCAAGAACTAGGGCAGTACGGTGATAGGTTCCTTGCTTAATTCTTGGAAATCTGAACTGACTCCTTTTAAGGCAGTTATCCATGTGGTTTGTGCATTCATTTGTCCTTCATTTGTTTATTAAACACTTAGCATGGGCCAGGCACTCTGGTGGCATGGGTGGATATTGTGCTATTGTTGCTACTATGATGGCCACCTGTTGTGTCGCAGGGCTCAGGATAAATTTCTGCACAACATACAGTAAGGGTTAAAGAGTAGACTTTATTGAAAGAAACATGCAAGATGAAGATCAGCAAGAAAAGCCATGAGGCCCCCATCTTTTCAACATCCCATGCAGAGGCATGCTGGACTTTTTTTTCCAATGGAGAGAGGCTAGAGGAGTGGTCCAGGAAAGCAGTCACCTTACTTGTGGGGATCCGAGGTGCTTCCGGTTCCATAAGAAGCTGTGAATAGGAGGTCCCAACAACCCAGAGCAAGCTACTGGGGTTGTTTTCTCATGATTCTCCTTCCCCGCAACTCTTTAATTTCCTCCACTCCCACTCCCACTCTGACCTATGGATGTTGCCGTTTCCCCTTAAGAATTGGATCTCTGAAGGCGAGGCGTCTCCTCCCACACGCTCGCGATGTGCACACGGGGTCCAGGGCCCGGTGCACCTGGGGTATGGTCCGTAGCTCCACCTGGGGCACGAACCCAGGACCTTCTGCATGTAAAACAGACATACTAACCACTACACAATGGAGCCATCCCTCGGGATTCTCCTTTTACCCTGCAGACACCGTTCTTCTCAAAAAGCTCACAGCATCCTAGGAAGATGGACGAGTATCCAGAAAATCACAGTGTTTTTAGGTGTTTTTACCGGTGTTTTTAGGCCTACCACCATAGAACCACCCAGATACTGTCATGGCTCATCACTTTGAGCCTCCCAAGAGTTTTTTAATTTTGTCATTCCTGAATTTGCTATCCCTCACAGCTTTGTGACTTTGGCACAGTTGACAGATGTTCCTAGTGTCTTCATCCCAGTCGCCCAAAGAGCAGGCTGTCAGGAGGGTCCTCAGGGCTGATGGATCAGTGGACACTCCACGGGATCAGCAAGGCATGAACCTGAAGTGCTATCAGCTTACCTCACCTTCCTTAGCCCTGTGGAAATCCAGACCTGCCCCAGGCTTCTAACCTTCCCAACAACCCATGTAAGCAAATTGCCTCCAGGCACCGTGATCTCCAATGCCTTCCCTCTCTCCATGCTCGCTGCCACTCCACCAGCTCAGGCCTTCATCTCTGGCCTAAACAACCATGGTTTCCTGGCTGGTCCCCTAGATTCTAATTTCTTTCTCCTCCTACCCATCTTTCATTCTAGAACCAGCATCATCTTTTAAATAGACCTCTGACTAGAATATTCATCAATTAAAAAGGAACAAACTGCTGACTCATGCTTCCATATGATGAACCTCAAAACACAATGCTGAGTGAAAGAAGCTGGAAGCAAAAAGACCACATATTGTATGATTCCATTTATATGAAATGTCTAGAAATGGCAACTACATGGAGACAGAAAGCAGAATAGTGGTTGCCTGGGGCTGGTGCTAGGAATGGAGATTGACTACAGATGCACACGTGGGATGCTTTGGAATGATAGAAATGTTCTAAAACTAGATTATGATAACAGTTACACAACTCTGTAAATTTACTAAAAATTATGGCATTGCATACTTAAAAAATATGGCACATATATAAGGCGAAGAGAGGGGTTGGTGAGTGTGGTCATGAGAGTGTTTCAGTGTGTTCCAGAAGGTTCCAGTATATTCCACTATCTTTTGGTGTGAGGTAATCATGGTGGACTTATGAATGAGATTAATCTTATATTAATTCTTTACATGAGGGAAGAATTTTTTAACCAAAGAGATAATATATTCTTAATTTTAAAAGATTGATCTGATCATGTTACTACTGTCTGCTTAACAACTTTCTTGAACTCTGTGTCTATATGACAGAGCCAAGGTGTCTTCCCATGGCATCCAGTGCCCTCCCACCCTGTCTCCAGCTATTCCTTCTTAAGAACCCTGCACTCCAGTCGCACCGGGTTGCTTGTGGTGTCCCCAGCACGGAGGAACATTGAATGCCTCTATTCACCCTTCATCTCTACCTGCATCCTGGCCAAACATCCGTTCATCTTTCAAAGCCCAGCTCACATGACTTAGAGGGATTGGTGGTTCTTCTTATCTCTGTTCTCGTACCTCCTCCATTAGATCACATTTCATCCTAATGTGGCCACTTGTCTCTGTCTCTTGTACTGGAGTATGAGCTCTCAAGTGAAGAGACTGTGTCTTTTTCATCTGTGCATTCCCAGGGCACATAGTGGGTGCTCAATAGCTCACTCATTTACTCAACGGTCATCCAGTTAGAGCCCGGTTTCTCAGCCTTGGCACTACTGACATGTTGGAACACAAAAGTCCTCTGTTGTGGGAGGATGTCCTGTG
This sequence comes from Pteropus alecto, assembly GCF_000325575.1. NCBI lineage: Eukaryota > Metazoa > Chordata > Mammalia > Chiroptera > Pteropodidae > Pteropus > Pteropus alecto. The sequence goes on from NW_006442512.1 coordinate 5,023,188, forward strand.
CATTGTAAGAAGTTAAGCAGCACCCTCAGCCACAACCTACTACATATCAGCGGCATACACACACATACCCCAACTCTGATAACCAAAAATGGTCTCCTGACTTTGCCAAATGTCCTGGGGTGAGAACCACAGATTTAGAGCCTGCTCTGTACTTAGGATCTCCATTAACTTTCTTGGAAAACATGTTGGGACCAAGGACAAAGCCCTGCAGCACACTCCTAGTTACTACTTTCCTAGCTGCTGTCATGACTGAGATTGCTAGTCGGCCACACGGTGCAGGCGCAGGCGCAGGTGCAGGCGCAGACTCACTGGCTCGCAGGCATCCACCAGCCTAATAATCCTGTCAAGCCCCAAAGCCAACTGGTGCTTTTAGCTGGGTGTTGTACTCTCTTAACTCTATTTGTTTTCATCTTTTGTGTTCTAAAGCATTCTCTTGACAGGAAAGACAGAAGTAAAATGGTTCTGCTTTCTCCCTGTCACTGGTAAACAGCCCACTCTGCCACAAACACTGGCTTGTCCATTCTACCTTCTCCATTTCATTAACAAAGTCACTCCTTTTGCCTCTGGGGATATTCACAAGCTGCAGCTCGTTCTGGGTTTTGGCCTCTTGACACCTGTCTTAGGCTGAGGTGGGAGCCTTTGTTCTCTGCCTTGCCACGGCTACTCCTTCTGCTCCTGTCCTTTTAAACACCTGTTTTCCTTCCCCTCCTTCAGAGTGCATCCTGGGAAGTCCCTGGGTTTCTGTAGTTGTTTCTGAGGAATGAGTTATTTGTATTTTCTCAGAATTTTAAAAATCCTCCCATCCTTCTTGAGCCATCTTCCTCTTCCTAGAGTTCCCAGCTCTCCCTTTCTTGAAATCTACTTCCGAACTATAAATAACACTCCTTTTAATATTAAATATTTATATACTAGTAGAGGCATATTCAAACACAGACGGACTCCAAAGCCTGTAGGGTTAGTCACCCTACTATTGTGTTTCCAGGTTTTCAGATTTATTTTCTTGGTTATCACATTATCTTAGTTTAAGTCCCTCCAGACACAAAACCTGGGAGAAAGAAGCTGGGTTTTTTGGAAAGTGACCCAGGAAACGTTGTAGGGGAGTGGAGAAGTGAAGCAAGAAAGGAAGGAAGCTCAGGGAGTATGTTGTCATTTGAGTTACCACTGCGGGCAACAAAAGCTGAATCCCAAAAGGGAGCGGGGAGGCCCTGGAGAGCACACCACATACGGGAAAGAGAGCTGGATGTGATTCGCCAAGTCCCCATCCTCGGTGGTGTGGGTGCTTCTGGAGGCATTTGCTCTGCCTCTCTGGAGACCTCGCGCACTCTCTGGAGCTCACGGGAGACAGAGGATATGGGTGCACACCTAGTCCATATCCATATTCTGATTTTATGATCATGTTCTTAGTCTCCTTTCTCTTCCACTTCAGCAGCCAGTTCTTTGTTGGCCAGAGTTAAGTCCGCAGAAGCAATTGTTCTTGTGCTGCCACTCTCCGACTGATTAAATTGTCAACAAGGATGGGACTCGGCATTAGGGGCATGGAGAACAGAGCTCCCCTGGATGTTCGGGGATTCTCACTGGCCCTGAGCCTGCTTCTGTGCCCATGTGGTGACGTTAGTTAGCAAAGTCTCACCATTTCTTTCCTCTGAGCTAGCGGGGAAGAAAGGTGTGTGGTAAACGTAGGAGTCCTGCTGCTCCCTGCTCCTCACACTTTAGAGGGACCGAGAGGCTTTTGGGCTCCTTTGCCTTGCATGGAAGCACACTGCAGGAAACCACAGTTCCATATGGGTGGTGTTGGCCCACCTGCGCTCACTTCCCCTTGTTAGAAGGAGTTGCACTGTGCCCCATCCCCAACAAGGGCCCTGCCCCTATGACCAGGGCTGGCGTCCCAGCCTGGGAAGACGGTGAGGCCCTGTGTGGACACCTGCTATTTTCTTTGCAAAGACTCTTCTTTGTACAATGAAGTGTCCCTTCCCCATTCCATCTGTCCCCTGTTGGGAGGTAAAAATGGCTCTACCCACCCCAAACCAAGGCGGTCACATGACTGGGCTCAGCCTATCAGAACACTCAGCCCAGGGATTAGTTGCAGGTGTGAACACCCAAGCAAGGCTACTCAGAGTTCTTTCCTGAATATGCACATGCAGAAATTTGGAGAGGGAAAAACACCTTTCCACCCCTCATCCAGGGTTGCTGAGAGATAACTAGAGATGCCTATGGTGGATGAATGTGGTCGCCAGCCTCTCCTCACTCTTCGACCCTTGTTTTCACAGCTTTGAAAACAGCAATGACTATGGGTGATAGCAGTGTAGTTTGTGGTGGGAGTTGTAATCTGGATGTCTATTCCAGCAGCAGTGGGCAGTAACCAGAGCGGATGCACCGTGAGAAGCATTTAAGAGCTGGGGACCAGATATTCACTTAGAAACACGAGTGGATCTTAAAACCATAGCCTTGAGGGCCCACAGAATAAAATTAAATACAAAATACAAATGGGGGTAGTTAGACAAGATAGTCTCCAAGTTTCCTTTCAGTCCTGTGTTTGTATCAGGCAGTGAGAATTAGAGGTTAGAAAATGAAACTTCTGATTTTGGTGGTCTATTCACCAAGCCTCCGCCCTTAGCTGGTTGTGAGCTGCTTCCCCAGGCATTATTAGCTCTGGGTCTTCCAGGTGCCCTGCCCGGGTCTCCTGCAAAGTCTCCTCGAGGTGCTCACAGCAGAGGGGACTTGGTTTCAAATCCCAGATTTGACATGTGCTAACTGTGGGCGCCTTGGGCGCGCCACATAACGTCTCTGTCCCTCGGTTATCTAACCTGAGAAACAAGGACGCGAATCCTCAGAGAGCACATTGGGCAGGGCTTGGCTCATAGTACAAACTCAGGAATGATGGGCAATTCTCTTTCTCTGTGGGTTGGCAACGTTTTACTGGGGCGGAAAATTCCATCTCATGGCCGGAATGTCGAGGCTCTGCCAATGCGAAGGGGCCCAGTGGAGACCAGAGCTCTAGAGATCGTCCTAAAAGGAAGTGGTGCCTTCCACCACCCAACCACTGCCGCTGGGTGTCCTCCAGGCTCCCACGGCCCTGGATTGACCACACGTCTGAGGCAGGGCACTCACCACGGTGGGCTGCGGCTGTGCCGTCTGTAGTCCAGATCCATCTTCCAGAGCAGCTCTTCCTTCCCCTTGAGAGCACTTCTTTCCTGAAGCTTGTCTCATTCAAGATCTCAGGCTGCAGCCCTCTTTTCCCTTCTTCTTGTCATCCCTCTAGCTGTCAGTCTAGCAACATAGCTCAGATAACATGCGACTGAGTCACTGTGATGTGCCGAGCATGTGGCTCTGTGTGATGCTGTGCTCTCCTCACTAGGGGCATTGGACATGGGCCTGGACCAGTAGGAGACAGACAGACACCTTTACCTGTGTGCAGAGTGCTGGGATGGGGGAGCAGAGGTGCCATGGGGACGTGAGGGAGACACCTGACACACTTGGGGTGGACTCTGGGGCTCCGGAAGGCTCCAGGAGCAAAGCATTAGCTGAATAGTGAGTAGAGGGAAATGAGAGAGGCAGGAAAGGGAGATCTACAAGATAGAGTGTATAAGCAGGTGGAATAGCTTGTGTGGCAGCCCAGAGGCAAGCGAGCACATGAAGCTCCCAAGGGCCAAGGAGAAAAGTGAAGGGATAAGTGGCCAGGCCATGTGCTGGGGCAAAGCTGTGCTTGGTCTGGGAAGCCCTGTCGAGAGGGTGGGGTTTGGTTTTGAGATGATGGGGATCAGGGAAGAGCATTAAGCAGGAGAGTCTCAGAGGCAGATTTCTGTTTTAGAAAGAGAGCTGTGGCTGCTGTGGATACACTGGTTTTCAGGTGGAAAGGGTCAAAAGGAGGAAATCTGTTCAGGAGGCTGTGTTGGTCGTCCAGGTAAGAGCTGCACCAGGATCGGGGAGGGAGGGAGAGGCTGGACAAACAGTTTGGGGAATGGTGAGGAGGTACACTGGGAGAAAGAGGTGTCCTGGCGTCTTGCTTTGTCTTCTCCGTGATGGGAAGCATGGAAGGAAACTAGATTCTCGGGGAAGGCAAGCATGGTAAAACATTGGTGCGCATTGTGAGAGCCACCCAGATCTCCTTTCTGCGAAGGCCTGTTCTTAGCTGCAGGGAGTGCTGTGGACAGACAGCCTCCAGGAGTCAGCCCTTTCAAGTGTATGAAGTCCTGAACATCTTGGCCCACCTCAGGACATCTCTAAAGAGCCATTCAAGCTTAAACACTCCTGCGACGTAGGCTGAGGCTCTTTTTGGACCATCTCCCTCTGCCCTCTCCTGCTGTCTTCCCCTCCCTTCCACTGGTGTCTATTCTCCTTAGTAAATTTTCTGCTCGATAAAATTTATTGAGAGTCTGCTTCCTGGTGGCCCCCAAATGAATCACATTCTTGTGTTCACACCCTTTTGCGGTGACATGCAGAGGTGAGATCTGGCTCCCCATCCTTTGAACCTGAGATGGCCTCATATCTTATCTTACTTTTACCAAAAGAATGTGTAGAAATGACTTTCTGGGACTTCCAAGTCCAGGCCCAAATGGACTTGCAGTTTCACTTTTGCCCACAGAACCCATCTTCCATGAAATCACGTCCAGGCTGTCCTGCTGGAGGAAGGCTGTGTGGAGGAGAACGGAGGTGCCTAGCCAACAGCCAGCACCATGGCACCGGACACATGAGTGAAGCTGCCTTGGATGCTCCAACCCTAGTCAGGCCACCCCAACCAATACAATGTGGAGCAGAGAAAAGCTTTCAACACTGTGCCACCCAAATTCTGTCCCATAGAATTGTGGGTAAGAAAATAATTATTGTTTTAAGCCTCTCTTTTTGGGTAGTCTGTGATTCAGCAATAGGCAAGTGAAACAGCATGACTACACCACCAGGAAATGTCATGCCTTGTGATCCAGCAGAGTTGCTACCCATACATTGGAAAACCTTGGAGGGGGTGACCTTCCTGCCAGCTACCACGGGGTTAAATTCAGCTCTTGTTTTCCCAGGATGAGGTTCTGTTTTGTCCTCCCTGAGCCCATCAGTGCTCATCTCATCTTTACTCCTGGAACAGGGAGATGCCAGCACTATTACTTCGTAAGCCCATGTCTGTAGAGAGAAGAGACTCGCTGCCAAAGGAGCAAATGAGGCCCAGCCTTCCGCAGAGACATCCATTGTCCTGTGCTGCTCCAGGCAGAATCCCAGCAAATAATTCCCTTCTGTGAGAGCTGGCTCAAAATGCTTCATCTTCACAAGCTCGTTATTCATCTGATTATTTTCATGCCATCCCAGTGGGGAATAAAAGCCTTCAATAAATCACACAGTTGCTGCAGATTATACTAAATAACCTGGGCAGAGTACTGGCTCGCCATTCGCTCTGACCACAAGGGCCAGGGCCACTCATAGACAGCACTCCTCCAGGGCCAAAGAACGCAAGCCCTGCTGTCACCCCGACATGGATCCACCTCCCCACTGCCCTTGATATCTTTAGTGTGATTAAAAATCCATGAGCACAGGAACCCTGGACTTGTCAGAAGGCCTGGGTTCAGCCTCTGCATTAGCTGTGTAATATTGGCCGGGCTGCCTGGCCTCTCTGAAGTATTGGGCTCCTCATCTGTGAAATATCCAGAAATCCTTGTTGTGAAAACTAAATGAGAAAATGAATGTAAAATTTGCACACCAAAAAGTACCATATATGCACGTTGGTGGCATCATTATGGTCATTATTTCAGAGTAACTGTAACATGTCAAGAGCACCCTGGGACAGATGTACTAGACTGGATGCTGACATGCCGTGAGCAATCGTATACGATTTCTTAACTTTAGTTCCTCATGTTTCAAATGGACCCAGTAGAATTTGCCCCATCAATTTCATAGACCTATTGTGACTGCGAGGCTCCAGTCAAATAACAGTTGGAGAAGCCAGGCCTTTGGCAAAGCATTAAGTCGTACAAATACAGGATGCTTTACTGAACCATTCCCTTTCTAAACGCTGTTGTTTGGGAGATTGTTTGCTTGTTTGTTTGTTTGCCAACCTTCCTATCTCTCTGGTTTTCAGTATTATTGAGATTTTTTTACCAATACTTCCTAAAATAATTAAGAAAATTTTGGCCAGTTGGTTTTTTTTTTTTTTTCCAGAAGGAAAAAGAAAAAAACCATTATTGAGTACTCACTATATTTCAAGCTTTCCAATGTGTTAGCTCCTTAAACAGCCTTTAAGATAATGTCATTCGTCTGTTTTCACAAGGGAGGGAATTGGGGCTCACAGAGACCAAGTATCTGCTCAAAGTCACAGAGCTGGAATTTGGCCTCAGTTCTGTCTTTCAAATCACACTGGAGACTCCTAACCACTGTTTTTCTCTTTAGAGATCCTCTCAACTTACCCACAGTTTCGCTGCCCCCTCCACACTTTTGACCTTTCTTATCACAATTAAGACTTTTTTAGTTAAGATTAATTTATGGATTCAAGTGGTATATGAATTTGCTTTTAGTCCAAGCATTAAGGGTGGCAAAAATATAATAAGCTGATTCATGAAATGGAAAAGCTTTCCCACGGATGCATTATATCCATGTGCCTTGACACCATGGAACCACTCAGTAGAGCCACAGTCTCTCTATGGAGTGTATGAGAATACAAGAATGTTTTCTTTTTAAACAAAGGATGAATCAATTATGTCAGGAAGAGAATTGGCTTGCATATTTACTGGGCTCAAGGGAGCCTAAGAATTAGCACCCTCTTATTCTACCCTAGTTTTTGAATGTACTGAGAAATAAGGCATGAGAATAAGGCAGATAAATGCCAAAATAGCTCCTTTATTAATGGTAAACTTGATATTTGGTATTTTTAATCCTGAACTTCAGATCTCGATAGATGTTCCCATCCAGAAATGTTGGCTTGGGGACTTGTGCTCTTGGAAGAGTGTAACAGAAGGTGTGCTTCCTTAGGACAACCTGGAAAGGGCAGAAGAAACTGAACTGTGCACGCTCAATTTTTCTTTTCTCCTTTCTAACTCACCAATTTGAGTGAGGACAAAAGTGTTACAAAGAATTTGCCCCTCCATGTAGAATGAGACATGAATGGGGGACAAGCTTCCCCTCCTAATAATAACACTGAGGTTTGAGGAAAACTGTAAGACTTGCTAAAGCATTGTAGAATTTTCTAGAAAATATTATATTGTTGAAGAGGAAGGCAGTCCAAAATGAGTCTCTTAAGTTGATATAACAGGAATCGAGGAATAGAAGAAGAATAAAGAGTGAAATTTCTCCTTCCTCAGAAATTATGACTTAATAAATATTAAAGACATTCTTGTAAACTGAAAAGCAGTTGAAATAGAAGATACCAATTTTTAGCTCCTCTTGGAAGACTAAATATTATTTCAAAATAAAATAGAGGAGATTTGGCCTAGGCTCGATTCTCAAAGTTGTACTAGGAGAAGAAAATACTTTGACTCAAATTTTGTTTGATTCATGTTTCAAGAGCTCCCACCTTTCTGCCTAAAGGCAGGACAAATTCTTCTTTTGATGGAGACAAACTTCACCAGCCGAGAAAGGGCACCAGAGAAGTCTGCAAACAAACCTAATTTTGTTAGTCCGCCACCCACCCATATACCTTCCCAGTTTTCCACTCTTATAAGCCTAAAATTGCTTTCCTTTTTCCTGTCATTTCTCTACAAATTTATTGTTTTGTTGTTGTAGTTGTTGAAGATGCTATAGAAACCGACATTCTAAGCAACAATCACTTCGAGTTACTTTTCTCCTGTGTGGTGTATGCTATATGAGTTAATAAGCTGTTATTCTTCTCTTGTTAAAAAACAAACAAATAAAAAGACATGGACCAGTCTATATCATGCAGAAAAATTTCACCAAGAGAATTGACGGTGTAGCTTTTATGCTAAATGATTAATTTTGTCTGAATGTAAAAACTATGACACCCGGTAATGAAGAACTAGGCAATTTGGATTAGCTCTTCTACTTATCACAATAAAAAAGAAAAAAAGAAAGAAAGACAAAATATTATTTCATAAACTTCTTGAAGACTCTAGTCAGCTAATATGATGGTAAAGAGGATTGGGGGAGAACAGAAACCTGGAGATGTGAATTCAGAATTTGGGGCTTTTAGAGTATGTTCTCCGGCCAAAATTGAATTGAATTAGAAATCAATAATGATAAAGCATCAAGAAAAGTCTATATATTTGAAAATAAACAATTTAGTTTTATATAATCTATGAGTCAAAGAAGAAGTCCTAAGAAAATTTAAAATGTTTCAGACTCCATGATATAAAAATACATCTAAATCTGTGGATTTACCTAAACCAGTATTTAGAGGGAAATATATAACTTTCAATGCCTAACATTAGAAAAGATGAAAGATTCAAAACTAATGCCCAAGGTAACCTTTTAAAAATCTAGGGGAAAACAAACAAACAAACAAACAAACAAAAACAAACAAAAGGAAAAAGCAAAGCAAACCCAAAATAAGTAGAATGAAAAAAAGAAAGATAAAAACACAAATAAATATAGAAAAGATCAAATAATACATAAATTAACAAGGCCAAAAGTTATTTCCTTAAAAAGATGAACAGAATTGGTAAATTCTTATCTAGACTGATGTTGAAAACATAGCAAAGACAAATGACCAATATCAAGAATAAATGGACAGACGTCATCAGCATGGGAGCATGAGAGTACCTCTGGGTCTTTACAACAAGTTGAACAGCTGTAATTCAATAAAGGGTTCCCTGCTCAACACACAAACACGCCTGAGTGATCTGGACATTGAAACATCTGAAGGTGGGCATAGCACAGTGAACAGGGGAGATACGATGGGAAGGAAGGACAGAGATGGAAGCCATGCAGAGTCTGGCATTCAGCTAAGCCCCAGAGGCAGTGAAGGGTGTGTGTGGCAACCCCCACTGGGCAAACTGCCAGGTCAGAGATAGCAATTAGGCCTGGGTGGCTGGCCCACATTGAGGCTGGCCCCAGATCAAAGACAGAGAAGTGGTACAAAGGGTTGCAGCATTCCACATTTTACCAGCACAGGACAAAGGTTCTGCAGATGTGAGAACCTACCTGCCCCATCCTCCTGTGGCCCAGCCAGCAGAAAAATCCTCCTCACTCAGCAGATCACAAAAGGGCTGAAAAAAACTTTCCAGTGTAAGTTGTCTATACTCATTGCAGCTAAACCCACTAGAGAGAAGAGTCATGGACTCATGAACTCATTCCTCCTCGCACACCCCTCACCCATCCATCATGGCACAGCCTGGTAGAAGCGGCCAGGTCAACTCAGACAGAGTGGCTCTACTGGCAACATCTGGATACAGAAGGGCAGTGCCAGGAACATACAGAGTAATAGACCAATAGCCCACCACTTCCAATTCACAGAAGTGGTGCCCCGAGACTGAGATAACTCTGTTGTAAAGGAGATGCCCACCTCCTCAGGGAATAGTAGACATTTTTCATGGCCAAGGTAACATGGCCCCACAGAGATCCTAAAAGCTTCAGCGGTGCAAGTAAGAGAAATAAAAACTTGCACTCAGGGCCACTTATTGGAAAACAAAAGAAAGACCTATATTAATCAACTTTCTATACAGTAAAGTGTCAAATACTTTAAAATAAGGAAGAAGAAGGGGAAGAAAAGGAAGAAGAAGGGGAGGAGGAGGAGGAGGAGGACGAAGAAGAAGAAGAAGGAGGAAGAGGGGGAGGAGGGGGAGGAAGGGGAGGGTCAGAGGAAGAGGAAGGGGGAGGAGGAGGAGGGAAGAGGAGAAGAAGAAGATTTCATTTCTACAAATGCCTAGGCAGAGAAACAATCCATCAAACACAATGAATAATTAAGGTAACAAAATAATTCAGAAAGAAAATAAAAGGTCTCCAGAAAATAAATTTAAAGACATGGAAGATCATGATTTAAATGACAGAGAATTCAAGATTACAGTTCTGAAAAAAATTCAACAAGATATAAGAAAACTCAAAAAAGCAGTTCAATAAGTTGAGAAATAAAATCAATAAACAAAAGTAGTACTTCGTCAAAGATATTGAAATTATGAAAAAGAAACAAATAGAAATTCTGGAACTAAAATATTCAATAAATGAGGTAAAAAATGAACAAGTGATGTTAGAAAATAGAGCAGGTCAGATGGAAGAAAGAATTAGTGATATTGAAAATAGAAATCTAAAAACGACTCAGGTAAAATAAGAGAGAGAATTGAAAGTAAAAAGAAAAAAGAAAGAAAGAACTCTATGAGAACTATCTAACTCCATTAGAAAGAATGATATAAGAATAATAGGTATACCAGAAGAAGAACGAGAGGAGGGAACAGCCGTATTCAAACAAATAATTAACAAGAACTTCTCAAACCTATGGAAACAACTGGATCCTTGAATCCAAGAAGCTAACAGAACACCTAATTGACTCAATCCAAAAAGGCCTTCCCCAAGGCACATCATGTTAAAAATGTCAAAAGTTAATGACAAAGAAAGAATTCTTAAGGCAGCCAGGGTAAAGGAGACAGTACCCTATACAGGAAACCCCATTAGACTATCATCGGACTTTTCAGCAGAAATTATAGAAGCTAAGAGAGAGTACAATAAAACATTCAAATTATTGAATGAGAGAAATCACCAGTCAAGAATAATATATCCAGCAAAGTTATCCTTTAGATATGAAGGACAAATAAAGCCTTTTCCGGACATACAGAAGCTGAGGGAATTTACTGCCACAAGGCTTGCATTATAAGAAATGCTCAAAGGTGCATTTCTACCTGAAAAAAAAAAAATATATAAAAGGATACAAAACTGTTATAAGATGAATAACAGACAGACAGAAGCAGGAAATTTTAACCCTTGTTCAGAACAGTGTATCAAACATTTAAATATAACATAAAAGTTAAAGGAGGTAAAACCTTTTTTTTAAAGAGAAGACAATAGCTACTGCAATTTAGAAATGAACTCAGCATAAAAAAGATAATTTGTGACAATAAAAACATAAAAGAGGAGGAAAAAGACTGAACTTGTACAGGTGAATGCAGATAGGAAGCAATCATAAGAAAAAGGACTATTGTACATATGAAACTTTCTTTTGCATAAACCTAATGGTAACCACAGACACAAAAATATCTAGAATTGAGACACATAACATAAAAAAAAGGAAAGAGAGGGGAATATCACAGAATACCACCAAACTAAAATGACAGACATAAACATAAGGATAAAGAAATAAAAAAAACCACAGCTACCAGAAAACAAAAGATAAAATGGCTATAGGAAATTCTCATATATCAAAAATTACCCCAAATGTAAATGGGCTGAACTCACCAATTAAAAGGCACAGAGTAGTGGGATGGATCAAAAAACAAAACCCAACTATATGTTGCACGTAGGAGACACATCTCAGCTGCAAAAGTAAACATAGATACAAAGTAAAGGGGTAAATCATACTTCAACAAATGGCATCCAGAGAAAAGTGGGTGTAGCCATACTTACATCAGACAAAATGGACACTTCTCCCAAGAAGACATACAAATAGCCAATGGTTATATGAAAAGATGCTCAAAGTCATTGGGAAAATGAAAATGAAAATCACAATGAGATATCACTTTGTACCTGTTAGAATGGCTGTTATCAACAAGACAAGAAATGGCTAGTGTTGGACAGGATGTGGAGCAAAAGGATTTACATACACTGCTGGTGGGAATGCAAATTGGTGCAGGCACTATGGAAAACAGTATGGAGGTTCCTCAAAAATTTAAAAATAGAACTGCCACATGACCCAGCAATCCAACTTCTGGGTATCTATCCAAAGAAATCCAACAGACTTTAATTTGAAAAGACATATGCACCCTTGTGTTCATTGCAGCATTATTTACAATAGCCAAGATATGGAACCAAACTAAGTGTCCATCAGTAAACGAATGGATAAAGAAGAGGGGGTACATATACACAATTGAATACTACTTAACCATAAGAAAGAATAAAATCTTGCCATTTGCAACGATACAAATGGACCTAGAGGGTATTACGCTAAGTGAAATAAGTCAGAGAAACAAAACATAAAGCAACGAGTGAACAAAGAAAAACAAACAAACAAACTCAAGGACACAGACAACAGAACGGCAGTCACCAGAGGACATGTGGGGTGGCAGGAGGATGAAGAGGGAAAAGGGAGTCAAATTTATACTGATGAAGTGAAACTAGACTTTGGGTGGTGAGGACATAACGCAATATACAAATGATGTATTATAGAATTGTACACTTGAAATTTATATAATGTTATTAACAAATATCACCCCAAATACTTAATTAAAAAAATAAATGAAAATTCCAAGGAATATACAAAAGAGCTACTAGAACTAAAAAATGAATCTAGGAAGGTTGTAGATTATAATATGTAATATATAATATATTATGTACTAGCAGCAAGCTATTGGAAAATAAAACAAAATTTTATTTAATATAATGTCAAAAATAAAAAACAGTATTAAATACAATAAAAAACATGTATACTGAAAATTAAAGAATATTGCTGAGATTAAACATCTAATTAATAGACATATATACCATGTTCATGAATCATATGGCTCAACATTGCTAAAATATCAATTCTCTTCAAGTGGGATTTTGAATTTATAGACCAATCTAAATCCTAGCAGTCTTTTAAAAACCGGAAGTTGAAAATTTGACTTTTCAAATTTGAAATTTCAGGGAATCATTCATAGCAAATATAATTTGAAAAAGAAGGGAAAAGTTGGAGGACGAACTATTTGTTTTCAAAACTTACTATGAAGCTGTAAAAAACAAGAGTAACGGAACAGAAAAGAGTCCAGAAATATACCCATTCACATATAAATAGTTATTTTTGACAAAGCTACCAAGATAATAGAGAAAAGGTAGTCTTTTCAACAATTGGTGTATGCACAAATCAATATTCACTATATACTTAAAATGGTTCTTATATTCAAAAACCATAAAAAGCCTTACAAATCAATGAAAAACAAACAAACAAACAAAAAAACCCTAATGGAAAAATGAGCAGGAGACTAGAATAGACACTTAGAAGATGGCTAACAAATGTATACATATGTGCTCAACCTCACTATCAGGACAATGTAACTTAAAACCCAAATGAGCTTCTCCTGTGCATCCACAAAATGGCTAAAACGAAAAGACTGATAATACTAATTGTGATGTGGGTGGGAATGAAAACTGGCAAAACCACTTTGAAAAAACGATTTGATTTTATTTACTAAAATTGAGGGCACACATACTTAGTGACTTAGCAATTCTGTCCGTAAGTATGCATACAACAAAAATGCATACACATGTGCACTAAAAAAAAAAAAGCAAACAGTCTGAATGGACAATCTAAATGTTCATCAACAATAGAATAAATAAATTAAGCGTTGGCTATTCAGACAAAGAAATTATCACAGCAAAGAAAATGAATAAGCTATAGCTTGACACAACAACGTGGATGAATCTTGCAGACGCAATGGTGAGTAAATAAAACTGAACATGAAATAGAACACTGAATGATTTCACTCATATATTTTTAAAAGAAAACAGGCAAAATTAAACTAGTGTTTAGAGATGCATGCTTAGTTGATAATAATTCTAAACTCTATAAAGTAAGAAAGTGATACCATGGAAACCTGTCTATCAGTCAGCATTCCATCAGGGAAGTGGAACCCTATAAATATTGTGGAATGCAGGATGAACTAGAGGAATTAGAGTTTATGGAGTCATGGGTGAAGCTGGGGGAGTAGAGGTTCAGAAAGGGAAGTTGAAGGAGACAGAAAAGCCACTGACCAAACCCGTGAAGTGCCGTTTGGCACAGGGTGATCCAGAAACTAGGCATGCCAGCTGATGGACTGGAGCTGGTGGAGGGAACAAGTCTGTAGAAGGTGTCTCTAAACAGCTGCCATGTCTGAGTGTGCAGCCGAATGTCTGATTAAGGCGTGGGTTCAGTGGGAGGCAGGGGAAGTGATGACAAGTTAGGGTGCACAGGGACCTCTGCATCTGTCCGCCATCACAACTGTGATGACCTTCAAAAAGTCATTACTTTTGCTGTTTTACTTTTGCCTTCCAAATTTTGCACAAGAAAAAAATTTTGGAGGGGAGGAAGACAACTCTGAATTACTCTACATGTAACTCAACCTGGGAAGCCTAATTCTGGCTCGGCTAAGTTGAAACAGTCTAAACCCCACAGTCAGCAGAGTGGTGACATTTGCAGGGCAAGTTGATGTTAGTGACATGGCAAGTCACATGGAGACTTCTGGAGGGCTGGCGACATTCTATTTCTTGCCCTGGGTTGTGGCTACACAGATTCTCACTTTGTAGCTGCACATCTTTGTTTTGTGAACTAAATGTATGTAATATTACAAATTCAAAATGTTTATTGAAAAAAGCAGCTGTGATACATCTCTCTTCATACTCCACCTTCTACTTTGGAGCAACTAGGCCATTCTGTGCTGATACTTTCTAGAGAGAACATAATAGCAAATGTGCAAAGAAAAAAAAAAAAAGCATTTCCCCCCTGCCCCGGCTTTTTCATTTCTAAATTTAAATCCTTTAGGTAATGGAAAACTGCATGACTACTATACTATATAGACAAATGTCAATATTGGACTTGGATAAAGGAAAACTCAGACAGACAACACTTGGGTAAATCAAACACTTTTCTGCCCCGGCTTTTTCATTTCTAAATTTAAATCCTTTAGGTAATGGAAAACTGCATGACCACTATACTACATAGACAAATGTCAATATTGGACATGGATTAAAAGAAAACCCAGACAGACAACACTTGGGTAAATCAAACACTTTTCACTTAACTAAAGTAAACAGAAGGAGATCATACAGTTTGGACACAAGGCGGAGAGATGAGCAACACTATTTAGGACAGGTAAGATGCCCAAGCAATTGACGAACAGACCCTTTTATAGCTTGACCGCCCTCATCCGTGCCAGCATCATATACTGAAGGTGAGTGCAGTCCTATCTACGAAGCCTGATGCTGTGCTCTTTATCCACTCATTCAAGGAAGGTACTTCTGGGTATAAAACTGGTGCAGTTTCGCAGGTAGATGAGTGTGATTATGCCCCAGGGACCACCTCATCTGAGCCAGAGGTCCTCGTCAGTCTCAGGGTTGCACAATAAGTGATGTGGCAATGAAGAGCGTGTAGTGCGATGAAGTCCACTTAGGCACACAGTCCTCTTTGCTTCCTTTACCTCTCCGCAACGGCCCAGTTTCCATGCCCAGTTGTCTCTGGGAAT
This sequence comes from Pteropus alecto, assembly GCF_000325575.1. NCBI lineage: Eukaryota > Metazoa > Chordata > Mammalia > Chiroptera > Pteropodidae > Pteropus > Pteropus alecto. The sequence goes on from NW_006442512.1 coordinate 5,038,454, forward strand.
CATGCTAACTGGCCCTAGGCCCAGGTAGAGGGCATATTTCAAAAATACTTGCAACAGAGACAAATTAAGTTGAAAGAAACATCATGGGTAAGAGCGAGACTTCTGCTACCCCTGTCCTCCACCTCCAGATAAAAAAAAATTTCCCCTGGGCTGGAAGATGTGGTGTTATAAAGCTATCATCTTTCAGCTTCGAATAACTCTTCTATACTCTGCCCCAGATGGTGAGGCTGTAACTTTACAACTGAATTTCCTAATTGCCAGTAGTTCCCTGTGAGGTCTTGCTGATAGAGAGTGTTAAAAGGAGACCAGAGGATGAAGAAGGGACATGCTGGTGCTGTAAGTGTTATTCTGCCAGCAGAGCTTGTCAATTTCTAGTATTTCTTTATGTTCCCACAATCAACTAGCCCATCACACCCAATCAGGGCAGCTTGGAGAGACCTTTCTTTTGAGCACCTGTGATAGAATAGCATTTAGCTCGTGCCCTCTCCTCAGAGATCTGAGTCCCACCTCTGTGAGACTCCTCCTCCAGGCTCCTGGGTTCTGATAACCCCAGCTTCTTCCTTTTGCTCTCCCAGTCCCAGGAGGTTAGCTGTTTCCTGTATTTATACTTTTGTGTAACATCAGTGTTCGTTTTCTGCCTTTTCAATCCTTTGATACCTGTCCAGCCAATTCTTTGTATTAAATCTCCTTGTTGACTAATGGGGATGAGTTTTCTTTATAGGATGATGAAAATGTTCTGGAATTAGATGGCAGTGATGGTTGGACCACCTTATGCATATACGAAAAACTGCTGAATCGTACACTTTAAAAGGGTGAATTTAATGATATGTGAATCATAGCTCATTAATGTTGAATTATTTGACTGGGACCTGATTGATAAAGCATTAATCAAAAGGAGAGTGATGGTTAATTTTATGTGTCAGCTTGGCTGGGCCACGGTGCCCAGATATTTTGTCAGACATTTTTCTGAGTGTTTCTGTGAGGGTGTTTTGGATGAGCTGAACTTTTAAATTGGTGTACTGTGGGTAAAGGAGATCACCCTCCGTAATGTGAATGGGCTTCATCCAATCAATTGAAGACCTGACTACAATAAAAACAGCAGTCTCTCCAAGTAAGAGAGAATTTTCCATTAGATTGCCTTAGGATTTCATCCGTAACATCTCTTCCTGGTTCTACAGCAGACTGCCTTCAGACCTAACCTGGAACATCAGCAATCTTGGGTCTCCAACCAGCTGGCCCACTCAGCAAATTTTGGACTTGCCAGCCTCCATAATTATGTGAGCCAATTCTTTATAATACATATATACATACATACATATATACATACATACATATATACATACATACATACATACATACACACACTAAATAAACACACATACACACACACATTTTGTTAGTTCTGTTTCTCTGGAGAACCCTGACTAATACAGAGGTAGCTGTCGATGGTCCCAGGAAAAGAAGAATGAACCCTGCTGAAAGTCTAACAGATTTGTGAAATCTGAGAGTAGCTCGGTTTTCCTGGTAGAGTTTTGAGAGGTGGCAAGGTCCCAGAGAACAGATGGGTGTGTGGAGCAGCTAAGCAGATGGGGTCTCACAGTATTTCTCAATCCCCTTTATGCAACCACAGTATGATTACCAGGAGCCCAAGTGAGAAACAGGACTAGGGAGAGACCCTTGGGGACCGTTGCCTAAAGACTAGATGGGACAATGGTCATCTAATGATATTTACCTGTCTCAATGATATTGAGGATTTAATAGATTCCCAGTCCCAATCCCCTTGAAGCCTTGGTTCTCTGTAAGTCCTTTGGAACTCATATCACACCAGAGAAATGGGGAAGAGTCCCAAAATTAATTGAAGTTTAAGTTTCTGCTACCCCAACAGAACACGGACTCGAAAAATAAATTCAGTTCCGTTTTGAGAAATTAGAAAAGATGTTCTTCCTTGCACATCTGAACTTGTGAAGAGAGATTCACAATCACTTCACAAATATTTGCTTTAATCTGTCTATTTTCAAGATAACTTTTGAGTTTTTATGAAGTGAGTTTTTAGAAATGGAACCTTCATTTGTAACTTTGCTACTTAGTGTTAGGGCAGCTGTATATCAAGGCTATAATAGTATCTGGCTATGGGCAGAATAAGAAACTTAAAAATATAATCTAAAATTGATATAGAAGAATAACATCCCCAAATAGCTCTCAAGTTTGAAAGTAAGAGCAAAGAGAGACAACTTGATCCATCAGACAGAAAGCTGTGAAAACATGTGGCAAAGCCACTGGTGATTCCTATGCAAGAACGGGCACAGAGATACATGGAAAGAAGAGGGAGCCTGAAAAAAGACCGCTATACATGGGGACCTGGAGTATAACAGCACCACAAATAGCTGGGGAAATAACAGCTTATTTCTTAGATGGCATTGGAAAAACTTGCTCACTCTATGAAAAAAAAAGTCAACTCCTATTCTACACTGTACAAAGGTGAACCCCACTTAGATTTAAGATGTAAATTTGAAAGCTGTAACTATAAAGCTAATAGGAGAAATTGTTTGAAAATATCTTTGCTATTTGGGGATAGCCAAAAACTTCTTAAATGAGACCCTCGAGACCCTCCTTAGGGAGAAAAAATAATGTATTTGATGCTATCAAATGAGAAATTTTGTTAAATGGTCTTCATAGACAAAATTAATAAATCTATGATAGATTGGGAGGTACTTTTTACAATGGCAAAAATGATTGCCACAAGTGGGAAACGTTGAACCTTAAATTAGACATGTTGTGCAAATGTTAAATTTATTGAGTGTGGAAATTTTATGATGGTTTACGTAAGACAGTGTTTCCGATCTTAGGAGATTTAGTGGTGAAGTGTTGGAATGTCAGCAACTTACTTTCAAAAGTTTCAGCAAAATATATTTATATATCTGTATACTTATATCATAGAAAGAGAAAGTGATAAATAAAGCAGATGTGGAACAATATTAACAACTGGCAAATCTATTATGATATTCATGTAAGTTTTTTGTTAGTTTGAAATTTTTTGAAAAAGAAGTCGGAGAAAATAGCAATGAAGTAACATTCAGAAAATACAAAGAACCCTTGAAAATCAACGATCAAAATATCAAAGACAATTTAGAAAAATGAGCAAAGGACAGGAACAGGCAATTCACAGAAGGGAACTTGATTATAGCAAGTATGTGAATAAATGCTGAACGTTAGTGGTAATCACAGAAAGAAAAAAACCAAAGCCAAAATTAGATAGATACACATTATGCCTGTCGGGCTGACAAAATTGGAAAGCCTAATAATCTCAAATGTTGGGGAGGCCATGGGGAGCCAGGAACCGTGATTGTGCTAGTCCAGTGGTCTCAGAGAACAATCTGGCAGTAGGGTGAAACTAAGCATACACAGACCCTAGGACCTAGCCCTCTACTCTTGAATGCCAGGGAGCTTCACTGCAACACGTGCACCAAGACAGTCATCATAGCGTTGCTTATCTTAGGAAGGATGTGAAGCCACCTGGGGCCTAACACCAGGGGATTGGATCAGGCAAATGCGGTAGGCAGCTACCAGTTGAGTCCACTTCCTACCCAAGTCTTATGAGAACAAGGAGCCAGAACTTCAGCAAGATCCCAGAGACAGGGGGAGGGCTCAGGAGAATAAGAAAATCCTCTGGCAGGATTCAGGACTCAGAGGTCTGGAATGAATTTGAGCTGAGGAAAAGAAATACAATTTTATTTTTTGCATGTTAAGTTATTGCAAGTAGAGATTTACTCCTACCTTGTCATTAGCAGCTTTTAGTCTCCCTAACTCCCCAGGAGCCAAATCAAAGATAATATTTAGCCCAAAGTATTAGATCCATAATGGAAGAATTTTTGAAAACAGTCAAGTGGGGGGATATTTTTGCATAGGGATGATGTGTGTGTGTGTGTGTGTGTGTGTGTGTGTGTGTGTGTGTGAAACCTATGGTGCAGCACATAGGAGATTGTGTGCATAGTCTAAAAAGAGTTTCGGAAATCCTGGAAATTCTTTTTCTCAAGAGGAAAGTATAATTGTGTTCAAAAAATAAATACGCATGATTTGAATGGATGCGAGCAAGGTCTGAGCAGTGTATGTGGAGGTCTTTTCAGGGAAGAAAAATAAATATGTATTCATTTACTGTGTAGAAAAAAATCCCTCAAATTTTTAAAGATTAATGTATCAGCTCTTTTTGCAGGTGTTGACTGTTAACTTTTAGCCCTCAAAGGAACTTAAATTCCAACGCCTTTGTCTCTCTTGATGTAAAGTAAGAGGCTGATATTGAAATTGTTATAACTAAAGGTGAGGACACAGAGAAATTTTCTTTGTTGAGCATCAAAGGAACCTTTGACCGTTGAATTTATGTAGGGATAAAACCTTGGGAGGAGAACCCTTCTGAGCAGTGAGTGTCTTCTGAGAAGAACCTGTCCTGACCCTCTAAACTTCTAGGAAGAGGGCCAAGGGAGGGAGGAGCAAACGGGTTGTGTGGCCACCTAATGTCAGGGGCCCGGTAAGGCATCCTACACATCTGTTTTGTGTTTTTCATACTTCCCCTCATGAAGCAGGCATCATCCCTACCCAGCTTGCCGATGAGAACGCCGAGGTCCAGAAGTCACACAGCTAGTTTATGGGCATGATAGGATTCCAATCTCAGGGAGAATTTCTACCACCCTGGGCTCCTGGGCTGCCATACCCAAACAAAAACTGAAAAATATTTTGAAGTTTTATACCAGGCCTCAATAGGGCTCTAGCTACTTTGTCTGCGTTCATTTTAAAATTGTCCCCACCCATCTTAAGATGCTTTGGCACCCTCACACAGTCAGCAGAAAATGCCTGCAGGAATGACTATTCTTCCAATTCGAGTCCGTAAATTTCAAGTCATTCAGCTCTCCATTCCGTAAGCAGACTTTATTAATACCCCAGTTTCAGGTTCAAAATGTCATGTTCACTGAAGAATGGAAAAAAAGAAAAAGTCCTCCGTGGCCCCTGGAGCCCGCGGGGAGCGGAATGAGGCTCAGCTGCCAGGGAACACTACCCCATCGCCCAGAGAGATGCAGGACAGGCGATCTGGCGTCCCAAGCCTTAAAAGGCTGTGATTAGGAGGCTGTTTGACTCTAACCTTTCAAAATTCCTGCTCTGCAGGGAGGAAGAGGTGTCAACTAGAGACCAAGGTTGATGAAAAGTTGAATATTCAAACTGACATTCACCAAGAATGATGAGGCAGGGAGCTTTAATAGTATAACAAATGATTCTCCTGAAATAAAATGTCAGGCAGGCTATTTTTTTTCTTGGACTTTCCTTTCTCATCATCCCCCAACTCCCCCTGCCACTCCCCACCCCCACACACTTAAATTTTGGCTTATTTAAACTTCAGGAGCATTGCCAGCCAGGCAGGAAGAAGTGAAATTGGGAAGGTTCCAAAGCCTTTGTTTTCAGACACTAATAAATTAGGTGAATGATAAGGCTTTGGTGAAAACCTGCAAGGGGCCAATTTTAAAGTGATTCTTCCTGCCTGAGTCAGCACTGGCTTTGGTGGGGTTTTGGATCCTGGTTGGGAATCTCTTGGGGTCGGGGGAGGCGGGTGGTGTCCTCCGAGTTCTGCCATACTTGGGACTGGAGAGGTGAAACCCAATCCCGAAGTGGACTCAATGTAATTAGGTCCAACAGAATTGTTCTGCTTCTAGATGAAATGTTTGCTTCAAACAGATCAGCTTTGCAAGGATGTTGCTGAAAACCTTGACTATCCCATTAGGAGATAAATCTGTATGCAATTAGTCTGTGGCTCATTTGGTTTGCCTGGTGTTGGATTGTATGTGATTACAGGTCTCTCCCTCCCTTGTTTTTTTTTTTCTTTAAGGAGGGACGTGACTCATTCACTATGGCCTTGTTATTTACAGGAGGATGGATAAGTCTCATAAAGAAGGTTCTAAATTTTAATGTTCCAAATTGAGGCTGTTAATTTTAATAGCCAATTCTATCTACCTACGTCTGGTCTTCTTGCTTCTCTCTCTCTCCTTTTTTTTCTGTCTTTTTATCATCTATTATGTATCTATCATGATCTAAATGTTTGTGTCCACAAGCCAAATTTATATGTTGAAACCCTAACCCAAGGCAATGGTTTTAGGTGGTGAGGCCTCTGGGAGGTGCTTAAGTCACAAAGGTGAAGCCCTCATGAATGGGATTAGTCCCTTATAAAAAGAGGCTCTGGAGAGATCCTTAGCCTCTTTCACTATGAGGACACAAGGAGAAGTGCCAGCTATGAACCCCAAAGAGGGCTCTCACCCCACTATGGGTGCTTTGATCTTGGATCCCCAGACTGCAGAAATGTGAGAAATAAATTTCTGATTTTCATATGCACCAGTCTATGGTATTTTGTTACAGCAGTCTAAATGGACTACTAAGACATCTTTCTTTTTCTTCTTCTCTCTAATATCTATCTATCTATCTATCTATCTATCTATCTATCTATATCTAATCATTTGACAAATACTTACTGAGCACCTACTATCTGTCAGGTAATGGGAAAAGCTCAAGACAAGGTTTCTTAAAGGCCCCAGGGAGCAACACTTGAATCACCTTCCAGACCTTTTAAAAATATGGATCCCTGGCCCCTCTTCCTGATTCAGAGCCACTATTAATTAAGCACTTGCTATGCACTAGACAAAGTATGTAATCTCATCTCATCTTTACAACATCCATTCTAAGGGGGAACAATTATTCTTCTCACTTTACAGAGGAGGTTCAGAAAGTCGAATAATTTTTCCCAAGTCTCACAGCTATTAAGCAGTGATTCCAACCTAGATCCACCTGAATCCAAAACCGAGGTGCTCTGCGTTATTCTTCTCTTTCTTTAGTCCATAACTCTACCCCAGTTCTAATGCCAGACCAACAACGGGCAATGTGCCCAGTTATCCTGGTAATGGTTTTCCTTCTTATGGACTTGTTTTGGGTCTCCCTCAGATATTTGCTCTTGTGTAATCCTGTGGCTGGAAGCATTTGCCAAATGCTTTGTCTGCAGGAGGAGGTCTACATTCTTTGGGTTGGCATTCAAAGCTCTATGCAATTAGGCTTCCTCATATTTTATCCTTCACAATTCCCTGACACAAGCCCTGGGGCCCAGTTGGTCGGCCCTCTTCTGAATGTCAAGAGATTGTTATAATGAGGCAAGTTTCTCTTATTCTTTTGAAGGCCAACCCTTCCACCTACTTTAGATCTTATTTCCTTAACTTCAAGGACTTTTCTCCTTCAGTTATCCTCTCTTTGCCCTGTAATTACTCTCCTCTTTCTGTAGCATCCCTGCAGATAAAATGCTCTAAAGTCTCCCATCTTTAGAGTGGAGTAGATTTAGGTTGAGCGATTTCTGAAGGCTGTAGATTCAAGCCCTGGGACTCCAAAGAAAAGCCCCTTGGAGAAAAGAGCCTCTTCTTCCTTAGCTATATTTCCAGTGCTTGCAACAGTATTAGGTACATAGTAGGTGCTCAATAAATATTGGTTGAACAAATGAGTCCCAACCCCTTTCTTCATCTCGGTAGGGTGGGTGTGATGGAGTGAGTATTCAGACTTCTCCAAGTATCAATTAAAGAAAAAACTGACCAGAGGTGTGTACTGAATGTGCTGGGTTCTAGATGGTGGCTTTAGATCCAGGAGACTGCTGTGGCCTTGGGAAGAGTGG
>NW_006442512.1:5046243-5054219 GCF_000325575.1 Pteropus alecto
TTTTAAAGCTGTTGGCTACCAGCTCTGGCTCAACCTGTAGCACCGTCCACTCACCATGACCAGGGAGAAGCATCTTGGCAGGGGATCTGGCTTTCATTTTGAGGTTGAGTCCAAAAGCTCCAAATATATGTGACCCTGTGACCCTGGCAGGCGGGGCTCACGGCTGCCTTCCCAAGTTCCTGAACCTGGGCCACCACTAACACAGAAGGAGGCAGGAGTAGCCTTCTAATTCAGCCTGCAGTCTGCACCCTCCGCCCCCAGGCCCTACTCTGGGATTTGGACACCTCCCTTGGGAGCCTACCACAGGCCCAGCCAAAACACCCCAATGGGCGGCTACCTTCATGCTGAAGACACAGCAACAGCCCAAAGGCTGGGCAAACTTCTAAGGCTGCACCCCATGAAAACATCAAGGTGGGAGTTTATAAGCAGAGAGTTCCGTCTGGGCCTGGTTGAGCTGTCTGGGGAGCCTTGGTATTTCCACCAAGAGGCTCCTCCCTGGTACCTCTCTCTCCTTCCCCTTCACTTCTTCCCTCTCTCCCCATACTTCTCTTCTTTGGCCTTTGGCTGTGATTTTCTTTGAAGGAAGAAATTATTTTGCCCCAGGAAACTCATTTATAGCAAAATAAGTGAAAGGTCTGGGCATCCGGCCCTACGTGGGGCCCATTTTCAGGTAATTGCTTTCGTGCACCTTCATCTGGCCCGCTGGAGCTTGGAAGCTCTTTGCACCGACATCACACCTGGTTTCAGCTGGAAGGGGAAGGACTTCAGCTTTTCATCTTCTGGGCCTCATTGTTATTATTGGAGCCAAGCTTTGGCCTGGGATCAGAGTGGGGTGGGGGTTGGAAGCTGGATCTGGAAACCTTCCCAGAGGCCGGGGAAGAGAAAGCCTTGCAATGGCTGCCCCTCCTGACCGGTGAGGGCCGACCTGCAGCCAGACCAACCAGGTGAAGGATAGAGCCTCTGGCCTTAGGATCGTTGCTGATTTTAGATCCAGGAGAAAAGGCCTTCTGAGTCTCCTTGTGGTAAGGGATTTGGCTTAAGTGAGAAATGCATAAAGACGGGAAAAAGCAAAAGGGTTTAGCTCAGAGAAGCATATGCTAAATTTCCTGAGTAGGGAGATTGCTTTTTGAGATAGTTTATAGGTTAGTGGTTAATATTTCCTTAAAAGCTGGCTTATTTCTATCCCTTATTTTTTTTTAATGTAGCTTTGAGAAAAACCAAATTATCCCTTAGCATGCCTAAGAGGATTTCGTCTATCGTATGTTTCAGGATCTTTATGGTATGCATATCTAGCAAAAACCATTTCCCATAAAAATACCAAGGGAGGGCATTTTGATGGGATTTTAAGCTTATTTAAAATTAATTGCAGATTCATTTCACTGCACATTCACTGAGGGTTTTTCTTTTTTCATTATTAGTATGAAGAAATGGTGTGGGCTCTGCCAAAAGTCTGAGAGAGGAAAGTGGCTGCTGTAAACGTTTCCTTGAGGCAGCAGACATCTGCCTGTGGTGTGCATTCTTGAGCTAACCAGGCTCTGGCCTGTGTTTGACTAAATGGAGCCCACGGCCTGGATTGAGGGCATGACTGTTGGAGCCTCCACTGCCCTTCTTGCCTGGCCTGCAAAAGGCATCATAAAGAGAACACAAATGGCATGTTTGGGGTCACTGAAGAAATAGCAGACGGCTGAAGGCAGAGACTGCCTGGGAGAAGATCAGTGTGCCTGGGGGGAAATGGATGGTCCATGGATTGTCCCAAGGCAAAAAACATGTAGGGCCCTTTAGCTCTGGGCTGTGTGCCTGGGAACTTGGAAGGTACCTACCAGCAGAACAAATTGGGCATTTGTGTTAGATAAAAAGAGTCACTTTGATGGTCTTTCTTAGATGATAGTTTTAAATAGGTTGAGTTTCTTTTAACTGCTGAGGCCCCAAAGATGTATTTACTGGGACTTGGTCTCCATAAGTCTTTGGGTCCTGGAGATGAAAAAGTCCTTGGAGTGGCATCCAGCCCTCCCACTAATTTTACACTGGGAACCTGGATGGGGTGTGATGGACTTTCTCAAGGTCAAGTGGCTGGCTGGGAAGAGCTAGGATTAGGGACCCAGCTCACAAATCCTAGTCAAGTGTGTTCCATTCCGTGCTGAGCTTATGAAAAAACCACCCCTTAGATTGGAGAGCAGAGTATGGCACCTGCCTAGAGCTGGGAGATGTCGGGAAAGGCTGAGAAGGAGGCATGGCCTGTTCCCATGGGGTGTGGGGATGGTGCCCAAGTCTGTTCAGGTGAGATGACTATCTCACTATGTCTTATTTTTCTGGTTTTTCGATTATCGGCATAGGGAGCAGCTTTCTTATTACTAAGCTATAAAGTAAATGGACACTGATTACTGGCCAAGATGATTATGTGGTCTTTTCCCATGACCATCTCATTTAGTTATCACAGTTCCGAGGTCAGTGCTCACATGATTCCCTTTGCAGAGTAGGTCAAGGGCATGATCTGGGAGAGTCCTCTACTACTACCATCCTGTGGTCCCTCCTCTCCATAAGTCCCCGCTCTACCTGGACATCCACAATGGTATCTCAGCTCCCCTGACATCAGTGCCAGCTCAAACCTCATGTCCAGAATTCTTTGAAAAGTCTGAGTGTTCTCCTTTCCCAGTGCACAGTTACCGTAGTAACTGGATGCAGGACTCTTGGGGAGGGGAACAGAAAGTGGTTTATCATACATACTTGTGATGGCATTACAGGAGGAGATCTGGCCTTCTCTTCAACCAATGGACTGCAGGTCTGTGAACAGACTTAGATTTGGAAACTGTATGCAGAACCGTCACATTCTAATGTGGCAGCTGATGACTGCTTCTGCTTGCTAGCTTTCAGTGTTATTTACTTATTTATTTGTTTATTTATTTATATTTATTCATTTGGCTATCTACTGTGCACCCCCAGAGCAGCATGATCAATTAGCAATCATAAAGGTCTCCGCAGGTCAGGGCAGACTGATTGCCACTCTAGCCCTGTTGCTCATTACAGTAATTGTCTACTTTGCTGCTGATGATTAAATGCTCTCCTTAGCATCAGCCTTTCTGGAATCCCATCATTTACACAAGGGATTCTGGAGATCCCAGTTCCATGGCAGCATCTGTTACTTTCAATCCTGTCCTACAGAAAACAGCCACCACCACCACTGAGCTTTTAAAAGATGCTGGTGGTCCCCTTTCCTATGCCATCTTTATTGCCTTATAATGGGAGTGGGCTCTGGTTGCTTTGAGGAAGAAAAGCAAGGTCTATGTTTTCGCTTAATACATACATTCTAACATTTCCACCTTTGTGAGAATTCTTCCTCAATATCATGCCAAACATTCCAGCATCTCCACCTCCTGGCCATAGGCCTTCACTGAATCCAGCCTTGAGGAAAGTATCAACAGTGTCTTAAGGCTGGCTCCGAGTTCCTTGCCAAGACACGGACCCTGAGTTATGACATGCTCCCATGTCAATAAATATAAAGGCTATTCAACCTTATCTTTAGCTAACTGTAGTGAGCCCAAACTCAAAATCTACTCCCACACATGCTCCCAAGTTTCATGTAGGTGTTTACCTGCCAGGTATTGCCATTCCTCCTATACGTAAGCTGTTTCCTCCCAGGAAAGGGACTATGTTTCTCTGCTTCGGCTGTGTTGAATCCTGACCCTCGTTTTTGGTCTAAGGCAACAAGCGACGGTGGGTGAAGGGCTTGAGACGATCAAGAATCATTCTGGGAAGTATCTGTGAAGAACCTGGGAAGTACAAGTGAGGTTATTGCATAATCTCTAGGCCTAGGGGAGGCCACCCTTCTCTAGAAAACAGAAGGGAGCTTCTCCTAGCCCTGAGGACTCAGGGCATCTGAGGGTTCAAGATTCTCAGGTTTGTTCACCCAGTGTCCCTGTTCCATATCTCAATGTCTCACCTTCTTGTGAAGCCTTTGACTCTGATATGGGAGACTTGTCCTCTTCATAGCATTGGTACCTTTATGTGGGGCCTGAGTTTTAGCCCAGGATCCCTGTGGGTAAAAGAGATGGGAATCTCCACAGAGGCCCTCTGACTTTCACTGCAAACCTTGAGTTGAACGCTCCCTGATCTGGGCCTGTCATTATCTTTCCTTTTCTTTTTTCACATAGACTAATTTTAGAGTAGTTTGAGTCACAGTAAACTGAGCAGTAAGTACAGGGAGTACCCAGATACTCTCTACACATCCCCCCCGCCCCACAGCCTCGCCCACTATCAACATGTAGCACTAGAGTGGCACAATTTTTAATAATCAATGAACCTATGTTGACACATTATTGTCACCCACCCAAAGTCTATAGTTTACCTTAGGTTCATTCTTGATGTTGTACTTTCTATGGGTTCTGACAAATGTATACTGACATGTATCTACTATTATAGTATTATACAGAATAGTTTCACTGCCCTAAAAATCCTCTGTGTTCCACCTATTCATCCTTCCCTCCCTCCCCCTGCAACCCCTGGAAACCACTAATGATTTTATTGTGTCCACAGTTTTGCCTCTTCCAGAGTGTCATACAGTTGCAATCATACAGGATGGAGACTTTTCAGATTGGCTTTTTTCACTTAGTAATATGCATTTAAGGTTCTTCCATGTCTTCTCATGGCTTGAGAGCTCATTTCTTTTTAGCGCTGAATAATATCCCATTGTCTAGACGTACCACAGTTTATTATCCATTTACCTACTGAAGGGCATCTTGGTTGCTTCTGAGTTTTGGCAATTATGAATAAAGCTGCTCTAAATAGAGGTGTATAGGTTTTTGTGTGGACATAAGTTTTCCACTTCTTTGGGTAAACACTGAAGAGTGTGATTGCTGGATCGTATGGTAAGAGTATATTTAGTTTTGTAAGGAACCGCCAGACTGACTTCCAAAGTGGCTGTACCATTATGCAATCCCAGTAGTAATGAATGAGAGTTTCTATTGCTCCACATTCTCTCAAGCATCTGGTGTTGTCAGTGTTCTGGATATTGGCCATTCTAATAGGTGTTTGGGGGTAGCTCATTGTTTTAATTTTCATTTCCCTGATGACATATGAAATGGAACATCTTTTCATATGCTTCTCTGCCATCTGTATGTCTTCTTTAGGGAGGTGTCTGTTAATGTCTCTGTCTTATTTTTTAATCAGGTTATTAATTTTCTTATTGATGAGTGTTAAGAATTCATTGTATATTTTGGATAACAGTCCTTTATCAGATATGTCTTTTGTAAATATTTTCTTCCAGTCTGTGGCTGGTCTTCTCATTCTCTTGATAGTATCTTTTGCATAATACAAGTTTTTAATTTAATGTAGTCCACCTTATCAATTATTTCTTTCATGGATTATGCCTTTGGTATTGTAACTAAAAAGTCATTGCCAAACCTAAGATCATCAAATTTTTTCCTATGTTACCTTTTAGGAATTTTATAGTTTTGTGCTTTACATTTAGGTCTGTGAATCATTATGAGTTAATTTTTGTGAAAGGTAGAAGGTCTGTGTTTAGATACATTTTTTTTGCATATGGATATCCAGTTGTTCCAGCACCATTTGTTGACTACTCTGGGTCTTTTGCCTCTCCATATAAACTTCAGAATCAGTTTGTCAATATCCATGACTAACACAATCTTTATAATTACCACTGTCCCCATACTGTTCAAGTATCAGAGCTACTGCAAAACCCAGCACTTTACTGTCCACTACACGTAAGACTCTTAGAAACTGTGACATACTGATTTTGAAGGGTTATCAACACCTCATCACCAGCATCAGGTCCTTATTGCTGTAGGACTAGCAAGAGATCCAGCTCCAAAATCCCATTCGGGGGGTCTGAGTGCCGATTTTCTTTTCTTTTTTCTTTTTTTATTAATTGATTTATTTTTTTATGGTGACAGTGCCAATTTTCTTATTGCCTGAGATGACAAGGTGAGCAGGCTCAAGTCAAAGATCAGTAAGTTCTGGGTCTGAACCCCAACCCACACAAAGTGTGACAATAAATATCCATTTATAGTGTTGATGGGGAAGCACACAGCTCAGTTTCTAGAACATAACAGATGCTACGTATATGATAGTTTTCTTTCTTTCTTGCATTATCAGCCATTTTTCACTGCCATTCCTAGAAGTAACGGGTTAAAGACATCATGCCTTCACCTAAAGGGATGAATCTCTAGCTTCAGGGGCTTCTGAAGGCTGAAAGTACTCTAGTATGGATAGACTTTTGGGCCCCATTCAGCCTTGCATCTTGCCTGTACCATTTTTATACTTTTTGTGGCTGTTGGTCATCATAGCCAAGAAGCCATTACTCAAGCAATAGAGCATAGTGGTTAAAAGCTCTGGTTCTGAATCAGGCAGAACCTGGGGTTTAAACTTCAGTCCTGCCTTACTAGTGGCCTTCGGTGATTTACTTAATTACTTAAACTTCAGTTTCATCATATTTTAAATGAGTATGATAATTGTGTTACTTCACTGGGCTGTTGTGGAGCTTAAGTGGGATTATGCGCACAAAGCATTTAGCATAATGGCTGGCATTTAGTAAGTGCTCATTAAAAGTAAGCTGTCATTATTATCACTATTAGAAGATGACCTGAAGAATATCCATTATTTCTATAATTTTAGTACTGTTCTGGGATCCACATAGACAAAATAAATGTCACTTGATGTCATCCACAGGGTCTGGTGAAGGGGCATGAGAGTAAGACAGTGAAATCACTGCAATATTTATGGGACTCAGGTCATATAAGTGATATAAATTATCAATCCGAATGAATAGACATATAATCCAAAATGCTTTTAGATTTTGTTTCAGGGAATTTAATGGACTGGACACACTGAATTAGATTCTAGAAAAAAATAATTTTAAAGACTGGATAAATTATTTTTAAAAAGGGGGTTTAAATGAAGAGCTGAGATGACAAGAAAATAATAAATATTCAGAAACAAAAGAGTAAGCAAAAGAGGAGGAGGAGGAATAGCAACAATAATAACAATAACGGGGAAGCCAGATAGGCGAACTAGCACAGAAGCCTGTTCACCCTGAAGGTATTCACCAAGAACTGATGACCTTGAGCCTCAGTTTTTGAAAGCTGGGTGTTGTGTGGAGCAATAAAGTCTTGGGCCCACCCAGGCTGCTAAATCTAATAGAGGCCCTCACTGAAGAGCTAGGACTCAAAAGGGCTGTATCTCTAATGTCAGAAAAATGGAAAATAAACCCATCAGGTTGGTGGGGGGTGGGGTGTTGGGGGAGGGCAACAAGCAAACTTCCCTTGCTTGACAAGACTTTGTACTGAGTAGAGCGAAAAAATATCGTTCGAGAAACCATAATTACTGACTGGCCTTAATGTAGATCTCGGGCCCAAATTCATTCTGCTTATATGATCTGAAAAACTTTAAATAGAGAATTTAACTTAAAGTATTCTTAGGTTTGAAGTGCCTTAGACACTGGCAGAAGCAAATGTAAATTATCTAGAGAAATACAACATCATCCCAAGACTCAAAGAATTCCCACAAATAAAATTCTAAGGAATTTATGCTCATAGTCAAAAATCACAAAACAGGCACAAAGAGAGTCATTATGAGGAAGAACCAGTGGGAGCAAGGGAGGTGGGTAGCGGGGAGGAGGGTGGAACGGACAGTAGAATTAGACCTGAAAATCGGAAGACTTCAATATCGGAATAAATAAATATAGCATATTAAAGAATATGTTTAATGCATTTAAAGAAACTAAAGAGGTACTTGAAAATAAGCAAAGAAAAAGAGAACATGTTTTAAAAAGACCAATATGAATTGTTAAAGAACCCAATATGACCTCTAGTAAAAATAAATATAGCAACTGAAACTTAAAATCTCAGGAAAAAGTGAATCCAGCAAATTAGAAGCAGTTAAAGGGGAATCATGACCTAGAAAATAGGTCTGAATTAATTAACTAGGATGTAAACCAAAGAGACAATGCAATGGAAAAACAGGAA
>NW_006442512.1:5054410-5056967 GCF_000325575.1 Pteropus alecto
TGTAATCAGATTCAGGAAGAGAGGACACAGAAATTGTGCCTGAGACTGTTCCAGAATTGTTGAAAGATGCTAAACCTTAGAACCAGGATGCTCTGAACAAGCAGGATAAGATATTCACCCCTGGACAAATCATAGTGAAAATACAGAACACTAAAGAGGAGGAAAAAATTATAAAACCCCCAAAGTAGCTTACCTAGAAAGTGATTACATTTGTGAGCAGAATAGAAACCAGAAGACAGAAGAAAAATGTGCTGAGAGAAAATAACTGTTAGCCTAAAATTGTATACTCAGCTAAAATATTTTTTAAATGGAATAGCAAATTAGTCATTTTTATACAAACAAAAAATGAGGGAATTGAAACCAACAAATCTTCGTTAAAGGAAATTCTAAAATCATGTACTTCCACAGAAGGAATGTGATTGCAGATGTGATCCCAGATCCCAGATATTACACAGAAAAAGGAATGAAGAGCCAAGAAAGTAGTAAATGTACATAAACATTGACTTTATAAAATAATATCTATTTTTCGATTAAAGGAAATAATAGGATAAAAAATAGATCGTAAGCAGGGAGGAATGATCATAGTTAAATATTTTAAAGTCCATGGATTGTTCAGAAGAAGGATAAGGATAATAATTAACTTTAGACATTGTTAAATATGTACATTAAACTTTCTAGATAACTACTAAAATAATAGAGGTAAAAAACTGAATGAGAAAAAAATCCATTGACCCCACCTCCCCCCCCAAAATGACAAGAACTAAACAAGAGGAGAAAAAGTGGAATGAATGTACAGTACAAGACAAGATAGCAAAAATAAACGAAAATGTGCCAACAACCATAATAAATGTAAAGCAGCTAAAATCTCTTGGCAAAAGACAAAGACCTTCAGAGTTTATTATTTTTTTTAAATAAGCAAAATTCAGCTTATATGCTTTTTACAAGAGACATACCTAAAACTTAAGGATACACAAAAGCTGAATGTAATAGCATGGAAAAATATATGCAAGGCAAATACTGAGCCAAAGAAAAGAAATGCTGTGGTGATATCAATATCAAACAAACTAGTATTTAAAGAAAAAGTATAACTACAGAAGCAGAGTATCACTACCTAATAATAGAACATTCTTCACCAGAAAGATGTAACAATAATAAACTGATGTGAACCTAAAAAAAAAAAAAAAATCCTTAAATATATATAAAGGGAAAATTGACAGATATATAAGGAAAAATCAATAAATTACCAAAGTAGATTTTAACATTCTTTTTTAATTAACTGATTTTTCTAGGAAATAAAAAATTAGCAGAGTTATAGAATATTTGAACAACACAAGATTTGTCTTAATAGAAATTTATAAACTTTTGGACACATTCTTTTTCAAGCACACATGAAACATATGTGAAAATCGATCCTGAGAAAGACCATGAAGCAAACTTCAAAATTTCAAAAATTATTATCATACAGACTACATTATCAAATTACAATGCAATTAAGTTAGCAATCAACAACCACAATGACAATAAAATATAACCCCCCTTTTATTTTGGAAGTTAAACAAAGAAATACTTGTCAACAACTTTTGAGTTAAAGGAATAATGATAGAAATTAGAAAATATTTAGAATTAAACCCTAAAGAAAATATTACACATCAAAACATGATGATGCAGCCAAAGCAGTACATATAGGTAAGTTTATAACCTTAAATACATATATTGGAAATGAAAAAACCTAGAAATTAATGAGCCGGGCATCAAACTTAAGAAGTTAGAATAAGTGCAGAAAGTAAAGGAAAATGATAAAGGTAAGGGAAGAAAGAGAAAAGTGACAAACAGTAGAGATAATAATAATAATAATAAAAACCATCTAAAGTTAGCGTTTTAAAAAGATTAATAAACATTTGCCAAGATTGATCAAGAAAAAAATAAAAGACACAGTCTAAGGAATGCAAAAATATCTCCAATTTATAAAGAGATCTCAAATTGTTCTTAATTTTTTTTTTTTAAAGATGAGATTTAAAATTCCTTTTAATTTCAGTCTAAGTTCTTGACAGGGAACCTGGGCCAAGACTGAATGTGACTTGCATACTGATAGAGGTTTGATGGGCCTGTCTGCTTCCTGTCTTGCATTTGACCTTAGCACCGATTTTTCCTTTCTTGGCTTGACATTTCTGGTAGGAGAATTATGCCTTTGAGTCAGAGGCCATGGCAACTCTTCATATATGTGGGTGAGTATCAGGGGTGTGTGTTTCTCAGGTTTCCCTTCTGGCCCAGTGAAGTTAACCTACCTTGATGGAGCCCCTACACTGTGTGAAGCATGGTGGAAAGATAAATATAGTGAGAGTGAAAAATTAATGATCTTAACCTCTAGTAACAATTCCTCTTAGAGAAGAGTAATAGCTTGTTCAGTCACTGAGACAGAAGGTGAGGGTGCTCAGGGGAGTTCAAGCCACCGATGTGATTGTTAACATACAGCAGAGGCAATAAAAGACACTGAGAGTGAGAACATGACAAGAATTTGTTTTTTCCTCCTTCGAGAATTGGGGAGAGAAGATCAGAG
>NW_006442512.1:5056983-5089903 GCF_000325575.1 Pteropus alecto
GAAGAGGAGAGAGGAAGCAAGAGCGGGTGAGGCTGAGAAGCACATGTATTGATGTGGTCAGAATATATTCCCTGGGGGAGGTGGGTGTGGCCAAGGGACTTCTGAGAATGAAGCTTACTATTCTTTAGTCTGAATAAATGTGAGACGTTACAATGTAGCATATTTATGTCTTTACCGTAAAATATTTTCAGTTAACCCACTGTGAAATTATGAAAATGGATGGTTGGTGTTTGTCACTTCATGCTCTAATATGAAAGAGAAAAATGAGCAAGAGCTTAATGCCAGGGGCGACCACGAGCATGTAAGCTCACTGGGGATTGACAGACATCTTGTAAGGGAGGACTTTGAACTTCTCCTGGGTGAAGAAATGGTATTTATACCAGTTATGATTACATTTGGCTACAAATAAGAGAAAAACCTCCAAAAATTGGTTTAAACAAGCCAGGGGTTGGTGCAGTGTTTCAAGGTTGTCATGGGAGGCCCAGGTACCTTCTATCTTGCTGCTCTAACTCTGTGCGTGGCTTCTGCTCTCATGGTTGCTTGATGGCTACTGCTATTGCTCCTGCAGATATCTTGCCCCTATTCCAGGAAAAGGAACAAGGGAGAAAGGCCAAATGCATGAATCTGTCTTCTTTGATAAGCTTTCCCAAAAGCCCCATCCAGTGACTGCTGTCAGGTGTAGGTCATATGGTCACACTTAGCTGCAAGAGAGTCTGGGAAGAAGACTATTTTAGTTGGACATATTGCCTTCTTTAACAAAATCCGGGTTCAATCATTAAGGAGGACTCAGAAAATGACTGTTGGGTAGGCAATTAGCTGTGTCTGCTATGAAGCTCATCTAAACTAGTGCTAAGTGGGCTGGGAGGTCCCAGGAGCCATCTGGGTTATTTGGAAATGAATAAGACAGCCCTTGAGGAGTTCACAATTTAGAGGAAAAGACAGACACCTAATTGGAATAACAAGAACACGGAATTACATTTTAATATAATGTGGTTAGGGCAGGCAATAGAAGAAAGCACAGGGGGCTCTAAAGCACGGAGGCAAGACAGCTGGCTGGGGAGGGGGAGAGGCACCAGAGCAGAAGTTAGTCACATGATAGTGTTCTGTGGGTGTGGTGAGGGAGGGGGCATCCTTGGCAAAACAAATCCTTGGCAAAGGGGACTCTGTAAGTGAAGTGCATGAGGCACAGTCGGTGTGGTGTGTGGAATCACAAGCAGGTTCATATAGGGAGACCCTCAAGTCTAAGGTGGGAAGGGACAGGATATGACGTTAGAGATAGTCAGCACGAACAAAGTGTCAAGGGCTCTCTCTGCTAGGATATGGACCTTGGTATGCATACTAAAGGCTTTGGGGAGCCACTGGAGAGTGATAAGCAGAGGAGTGACCTGGTCAGAACTGTGTCTTGGATGGCCATCTGGCAGCCATGTGGGAGTGGCTTTGCTCAAGCAGGAGGCAGAGGCAGAGGCAGAGGCACGGAGGATGGAGAGGAGGCCAGGGCTGCACTGGAGGAGAGACAGAGAAGAGGTGGCCACCTGAGGACTCTCTCAGATGTAGGGGAGGAATCTATCCTATCCCTTCCTGGTGTGTAGTCTAGGTGATGAACTTGTGCTGGTGCACCATGCTAATTCAACCTTGGAGAGGGGCTGGGAGGTGGGGCAGCATTAGGGAAGGGAAGTCTAAATAAACTCCGCCCAGAATGTATTGATTTTGGAAAGAGAAATTTAATCAAGGAGGGTCAGATCTAAAGAGATCCTCTCCTTTATTAAAATTGAGTAAACAGCTGGAAGAGGGGCATGGGAATTATCCGAGGTCACACAACTGGCTGAACTGACTGCAGTCCAGTCTCCTGACTCCCAAATCAGTGCTCTTCAGCTCAGGGACCTTCTGTCTTCTGGCTGTCACCTAGGAGAGAAGAGGAACCTTTGTCTTGGGAAGATAACATTCGGGGATATCAAAGGAGGCTTTGAGGCTTAGCTGCAACTAGACTTCCTTGCAAACGTCAGGGTTGGGGAGGGTGCTGGGAGAGCGTCAAATGTGGTTCCGGAGTGGGAGAGTCGTGGAGAGACAGAGGTTGGGGGTGGGGACAGACACTGCCAAAGACATCACCTCAATTGTTGTGGTCCTCGCAGTAGCTCTGAAGGGTGAGAGTCCTCCACCGAGTGGCGCTCACAGTGTGTCCCAGCCGCCCAGGTTCGAATTGTCCAGGCTGGCCTCGAACCCAGAACTCCTTGACGCTGAACCCTGTGCTCGTTGGACCTGTCGATATCAAGGTCCTCACCAACCGGTTGGGCCTCTTGTGCCGGCTGATGGACCGGACCCTTTGGCTAGAAGGGGACGCGCGATTGGTCCGCAGGTGGCGCTGCGCACCAGAGCAAAGGCGCGGCGCGGCCGAAGGGCTTGGGGGTGGGGCTCTCTAGTCCGCCCAAGACCCGCTCGCAGAAACGCTGCGTTGGGCAGGAATTACCAGGCAAGGGCGCCGGAATGAAAGGGCTTCCAGACTTCAAAGGAAACTCCCAGAATTTCGCGAGCGGCGAGGCCCTGGGGGCGCGTGCTTTCAGGGACGAGGCGGAGACCTGGGCGCCTGGGCAGGAAAGGGAGGCAGCCTGGGGCGTGCGTCCTGGGCGCTTGGAGTCCCCGGGGTCCGCCAGGGGTGTCTCTCCCAGCTTTCCAGGGTCCGTGATGGGGGTCTGCGGGACTCTGCCAGGCGCCACCTCCCTCTGATCCGAGCTGCCCAGTAAGATGTCGCGAGTCAAGCCCTCCTTTCACAGAGAATCTGCCCAGATGATTCTCATCAAAGGTCACAGCCGCAAGGGGTTTCACTTCGGAAAGAATTGCTTTTTTTGACCAGGTTTTGCTGAAAAGCATGATACAGGTATTCAGGGGGAGTTTATTTTGCGGGGAAGGCGGCAGGTAAGCGTCAAGAGGCTTGTTGTCCCTTGCCAGCTTGTGATTTGGGCACATTCCTCTTCTATTGGGACTCAGTTTCCTCTCTGCGAAGGGAGGGTCTAGGCTTTGACCTTTGCATTCCGACCTGAAATTCTGGGAGTGACTTGATCACACACCCTCTGGCCACACTGTTGAGCTGAGGCCTGTTGTTTAAGCAGGAGATTGGGATCACTTCTGAGTTGTTCTGAGGTTTTTACAGCCCAGCGCAAGCCAAGTAGAGGAGGCTCTGATGTCAGGCTTTAGTGGGGGCAACAAAATTCAGACAGCAAAATTCAGGTCTGAGGCCTCATGGAGGAGAAAAGGGGGAATATGGCAACCTGGGTGCTGGCTCAAGACCACCAGAGTCACAAAGAACCAAAGGAGGGGCCACAAAGATGGCCCCTTTAGCTTGGCTCACCATCCTGAGGTTTTCTTGGAACTCCCAGCTGCAGGTGCCTGAGCCACCTCAAGAAGTTACCGCCATTGTTATAGCAAATGTTGGGCACCCACCTGAGATACGACCTGTGAGATGGGGCCAGCCTGTCACTGATACTCTCCCTTCTGCGGTCTCTTGCCCATTTCCATGTGCGGAGGTCCAAGGTGGAAGTGACTAAGTTACACTGAGAATGGCCTGTGACAGCCCAGTTCACACAAGGTCAGGCGACTTTGGGTGGAGGCAACTTGGAGAGCCACCAGCAGAGTGAGGCGTATGTACCTCTTATCAGAAAAGTTGAGTCAAGAACCTGGAATCTCATCAGGGTCAGCGGCCCTTTGCTTGGATCAGCTGGAGGCTAAGTCCACACTAAGACACTAGGGACATATTCCAGACTCTAATGCTCACAGCCTTCATTATGCATAATTATTTCAATTATGATTATTAGTACCTCTTTTTTATTGGGTGCTTTCTGTAGCATCTACATCAATCATTATAACAATCTCTGAGGTAGGGCCTGTTATTTCCATTTTATAGAGATAACTGAGGCTTAATGTAGAGTTACTGCTCTGGCTCCCCTGCCCCGTGCCCATCTGGACACACACTCAGCGCTCATGTTGAGCTGGGAATAGCCCTGGGAGATAGGCAGGGCAGTGTCGGGCTCTCATTTATCTAATGGGGCAAGGGTGCTCCTGAGAGGGTGGGTCACTTGCCTGTGACTCTCTGTAAGGATCAAAACCTAGACTTGCCCCGAGGACAAAGTGGTAGCCCCGAGCAGGCATCTCCTTGGCTCCCTCTTTGTGGGTCTTTACCCTTCTCCTACAATAACCCTGATGCTGCCCAGCTCATCCACATGGGGGTGTTGGGTGCTTTGTGGCTTACTCCTACCAGGTGGTTGAATTTCGGCATAGTGGGATTGCAAGATTGTTTAGTTTTGAGAAAGAGGCTGAAGGAGTGGGCCTTGAGTAAGCCCTGAAACTGTAATGTGGAACTGCAGGCATCATCAGGGTGAGAGTGTGGCGGCCTCCCACCCTGCCTACCCATAGGGCCAGCCGAGAGCCCCTGCAGCCCCATCCCAGCATCCTTGCGTTGCAGTGTCTTTACCCTCTGACCTGGTACATGTCTTATAGAATCTGACCTGGATGGAATCACATCCAAACTCAGGTGTGATCTGAAGTGACCCAATACAGAAATCACAACAACCCAGCAAGCCCCCTCTCTCCAAGAAACAAGTTGGATGTGTGCTTATGAGTGAGGAGGCAGGTCGGCCATGGCCTAACGAAGAGATTTTCAGAAATGATTGACTCTTTTTCACCTCCATCTTCCCTTTTACCAACATGTTAGAAGGAGGTCCTCTCTGTCTGGTTGAGTTCAGAAATCGGGTTGGGCCCCAGTGTAGGGCTGGAGTTCCACCCCAGGGAAGGCTAGGGGAACCTTCTTTTACCACCTCAGCTGTGTGTGGTGTGGGTTAAACAAGCATGATCAAGGCTGGAAGCAGTTTCTCCACCTGGCTTCTCACCCACTGCAACTCTTTTCAATCATCCATTTGAGCTGTTCTCCAAATGTGGTCCTGACTGTCGAGGGTAGAGACTTATTCCAGATTCCTTTAAGCCTCGAGACCTCTCCTGACTTTACCATTCCAGGCTGCATCCTGAGCTTTTTGAAGATACTTCTGCTTTGGGGCCCTTACTATCCTTAAAGAATAAGGTGTTTGGGGTTTTCTAACCATTGTATTAAGTTTCGTTTATGGGGGAATGGCCAAATTCACCATAGTAATATGAATACTGTGCTCTGGCTAGGAAGGATGAGGCGGATCCCTGTGGATCCACGTGGGCAGATCTCCAGACATGTGAGTGAGAGAAGCAGATTGTAGATGGAGGACACAGCTATTCACAGCAACGACAACAAGCAGGGAAACAAACCTCCCACAAAACAATATTACACACTTTCTTTCGGTACATTATATGTACACATAAATAAATAGTGAAAGGCTTGAAAGCATACTCAGGAACCTGAGGATGGTTGCGTCTGGGGACAGGGGAGGAAGGGACTAGAACTAGAGACTGGTGCAGAGGGTCATCAGCCTTATCTGTAATGTTTTAATTTTTTATGAAAATCCATTGTCTAATTAAAAATTAATATTTAAAAGACTTTGCTCTTTCTCGTGGTTGTCCCAAACTACCTGTTCGAAGCTCTGTACTGTGGGGAGTGTGCTGTGTTCTGTCTGCCCTGGAATCCTGAACATGTGTAGAACACCTCACATTCCAGGCACCTTACCTACATGAGCTCATTTGTCATCAGCCGGCCTCAGGTGCCTGCGGCATGACTTTGATCTGATCCTTCTCAGCTCATGCCTTTCCAGACTCTGGACCAGACTTCTTTAGCCTCTCCACAGATGGCACCTCCGCCAGCCCGGATATGTTTTGTTCTGCCTGACGGTCATCTGCTCTCTCTCTTTCTCTTTCTGGTGTGTTGCCCACAAGGGAGGACCGTGTAGGAAGAAGACCTTTTCTGTTTTGTTTCTATTCAGCTTCCTGAAACTGCCCCGGGGCTGGATGCTACAGGAGTTGGCCCGGAGGCCCTCTGAGGCTGTAACCAGTCCCCCAAAGACCGGATTGTTGCATTCCATTTGCTTACTTGTCCTTCACATATTTATGGGTCAGCTATAGTATGCTTGGAGCTGTGTTAATCACAAAGTCTACTGCTCTGTGAACTTGGAGCCCATCCACCTCTTCTTATTCTTGCTGTCAGTCCTTAGGCCAGGTCACTGTCACCTCTCACTGGGAGACTGCAGCAGTGTCCAACTTTTTCTCTCCAATCATTTCTCCCCTCTCCAGCCAGAGTGAGCTTTCTAAATCAAATCTGATCATGACCCTCCTCTGACAACACTCGATGGCTTCCCATTGCTTGAGGGTCAAGTCAAATGCTTTGACATGGCTTATAAGACTGACTGGTGTGACCCCAGCTTACATCTCTGGCATCCGTGCACCAGCCACACTGAACTCTCTCAGGTCCCTACCACCATGCCCTGTCTTAACACATGCCCTCCCCTCTGCCTGTCACACGTGCCCCACTATCTCATTTTTTTCTGGCTAATTTCTAGTTAAGCTTCAGGTCTGAACTTAGGCAGCACCTCTTGCTGGAAGAAGCATCTTTGACCATTACCCCTCTACCTCCCGACCCCCTCAGGAGTTCTGTGCATCTGTCTCTCAGGTCACTTATCACACTTTATACAATTGCATGTTAAATTTATCTCTCTCTCCCACCAGCCTATAATGTATTGAATAATAATGATACAACTTCACAACAGGGTGAGCTCTTTCTTACCTTAACATGTGCCAGGCACTGTGCAAAGCGTTTTTTATAACTTCTACCATGTAATTCTCACCTTTTTTTGAAGAGAGAGCCACTGTTATCTCCATTTTATGGATGAGGAATTGAGCCTTAGAGAGGTCAAAAACGTGCCAAAGTAACATAGGTATTAGATGGTTGAGCCAGGATTCAAAACCCAGCAGTCTGACTTCAGAGCCCACACGTTCCCCCATTGAGAAGGGCAGGGCTGTCTCTGTCTGATTCACAATTACATCCCTAGCTCCTAACACAGTGCCTGCCACCTAGAAGGAACTCAATAACTATTTGTTGAATGAATGAATAAATCAAGAGATGTTCGGTGATGGGCAGCAAATGTAACCCCTGCTTGGACTGGTTCCCTTTAAATGCAGTGAGGGGGAAGCAGAGCTGCGTTATTGATCCACTCCAGAAACCACAGACTTACATAAGTGAGAGAAGTGGAAGACCCTCTAACCAGGTAGCACCACTGTGGCTGTCCACTGGGCCGGGCTGAGCTGCCTGGCCAGTGGGATTTGATTAGACGAAGCTGGAGACACAGAGAAGGTCCCGGAATCTGGGGAGGGGCTGGGGTTCCCCAGGACCAGGTCAGCAAAGGGTCGTCTTGAGAATTTCAGGTTAGCAGAGACCCAATAAAACCTGGAAACAGCCCTTGCTATGGGGAGATTGATGGGGAGAGAAACAATCCATAGGACTTGAACTTGTTTTATTCTGTCCAAAGTGGAACTTCTGCCTATGATTTAAATCAGTGGTTGTCAATCAGGACGATTTTACCTCACAGGGGACACTTGGCAATACCTAGAGATATTTTTGGTGGTCGCAACTGGGGGTGGGAGGCGCTGCTAAACACATCGCTATGCACAGGACAGCCCTCCAACCCCTCCTCCAAAGAGTTACCAGGTCCAAAATGTCATTAGCCCCGAGGAGGTCGAGGTCGAAAGCCTGGATTTAAACAATGGAATAGGCGACCCCCCGGGGAGTAAGTAATGTCTGTGGAAGTGTCTTCTCTGATGGCCTCTGACTCCTCTTTAGCATTGCAGCTTGTGAAGACTGAGAAAGGAATGGAGGTGACAGATGCTCCCTCTCTGCTCCCCTACTTTCTCACCACCCTGGGAAACATGACCAGAGATGTAGCCCCTCTCTGTGGCTTCCCTTCCCTCCTCTCCATTGCTCATGGTTCTGTTATCACTTCAGGATCAAAAGCTAGAAACATTTGGTGCCCATATTTGAGAAGAGTGGAGCGAGTGGGGTTCAGATGCAAGCACGTTCCAGGGGACTCTGATGCACAAGCATGCACACTGCTCATGACTTTGGTGGCCACTCCCAGAGGGGCGGGTAAGAAAGGGCTGGGCGAGGTGGTTGAAGGCCAGCATCAGGATTTGCCCAGGCAAAGTGTGACACCTGCCTTTACCGTAAACCTGCTCCTGGTGGCCTGGCCCCTTCTATGTGCCTATTCTTTGTGCACATTCAGGCTGTAAACATGTCCCAAGTGCTCTCTATATTCCGAAGACGTTGTCAGGCTGTTTTGGTCATGGGGATGCCTCAACCATCGAGCATATATATAATCTCTTATGAGAGAATAGAACTCTCTATCCCTTACCATGTTATCTCAGGTCCTACAAAAAGCAGACCCCAAGATAGAATCAGATTTGCAAAAAAATTATTGGGGGAAACACCTGTGAGGGATAAAGGGAGGGAGCAGACAGGAGTCTGACACTGTGAAAGGAGAATGGGAAGGAACAGGATTGGACAGGGAGCATCAGCCAGGCTGCTTGCCTGCATCTTGCATGAATGGTACTAGTAGTACCCACCATGTTCAGCCACTGACTTCTCCTGGCCTGTGACTCGGGGCATCGCTTTCATGGATTTTTCAGGCAGCCTTGCAGGAACCCTGGACAGCTTCTTGTCCTTTCTCAGCAAACAAACAAACAAACAAACAAAAAACAAAAACAAACAAACAAAACCACTACTGAAGCCTTAACTCTTACCTTTGAGCTGTACATGCCCTCAAATCCAGCTCCGCTGTGGCCATCTCACCTGAGTTCTCTCTTCCCCACTGGCCTGTCACCCTAGTCAGACGATAGGTCTATTGTCTACTTGGCCAGGCTGCCTCCCTAGTTCCCCCTTTGCACGTCTGCTCAAACCATCCTCCTGCTTTAGTGTGCCTTTTCTTTCTCTTTAGTCTGAACAAAATCTGCCCATTGCCTGGCCCACGCTGACTCCCACTCTTCCAGGATTTCTTCAGTCCCCATTCCTGGAATTTCTGTTTTATACAGGAGCATTGCTATGATTTAGCACCTCATTGCTCTCCAGTCGTTTCAACTGTTGTGATTTTGTTTCTTAAACTAGCTTACAAATTCCTCAAGGGTCAGTTCAGTGATGAATCTGCTCTCTCTCTCTCTCCACCATCTCTTCTTGTTTCCTTCTCTTCCTTTTTCCTTCCATTTATCAAGTATCCGTCTTGCCAGTAGAAAGTGATAGGACTTTCTTCCAAACTAATCGGTCACCGCCAATGTCCTGTGTGGGTCCCAGGTTGACAAAGATGGCATATCTATAATTTCGTATTGCCTAACTGTCCTGGTCTTAACCCTTCTCATCCTTCCCTGGGTCCCAGTGGCCTCCAGTGTCCCCTTCTTTGGCCTTCCCAAATCAATCCCTACTCTCAGTGCCTGAATTCATACTGAGGAACCAGTGACTCAGAATAGCCCCAATGTGACGTCTCCCTAGGGAAATTTTTGACCGAGCCCCAAAGAGTTTAAAGGATCACTTCAAATAAATTAAAATGAAAATATAGTTCTTCAGTTATAGTAGCCACATTTCTAAGTGCTCAATAGCCATATGTGGCTAATGCTACCATATTGGCTTGCACAGGTACAGTTCCATCATCACAGAAAGTTCTACTGGACAATGCTGAAAGAAGGAAAGGCATTTTTCAAAAAGCAGATGTGAGGCCTGTTGGGAACTTCCTTTTAGTGCTGAGTTAGGAAGTTCTCACCTTGCCTAAGAGAAGACCTAGGTCTTTAAGAGCTTCGATCCGAAGAGAGACCACTCTGAGACACACCCAGTCACTAGAGGTGCCCCTGCAGTGAGTACAGGCTTTGAGGTCACAAACGCAGGGGTCTGGGGGGGTGGTGGTTAATGACAGGCCTGGGCCCCTATCTCCTGGCTCTGAGAGCATTCCCTGCGCATGGTGCCTTTGAGGTTAGACATGACCACTCAGGGGCCAAAATCAAGCAGAGCTTCTCCTACAGCCTCTAGAAAGGGGAGGCCTGTTCACAGTGGCCTGGGTGCAGAATTCCTGATGCACTCGACAATCGACTTTCTGCAGCAATTAGTATCAATTATTAAGCAGAAAGCCCAGGGAGAGTCTTGGAGCCGTGGAGAGTGTGGGAGGAGAAGGGGAGGGGCCAGGGGCAGCGAGGGTGGAGGTGCTGGGCAGAGGGCTCCAGTGCAACCATCCCAAGCAGAGACTACAACCTTGGGATCAGGGAGTGAATGGTCTCTGTCTACACTGGCTGAGCATTTGGCGATGATGCTCCTCTTTTAAGGGGGCTTCTGGCATCTGAGTGTGTTCAAGAATTAAACGCCAGGATGCTGAGGGGAGCTGAGACTCAGCTTGTTGGAAGATGTGGAGAGGCCAGGGATAAGATGGCTCAAAGGGCATGGATGGAGGGCAGGGCGGGGCTTTGTTCTTCAACATCTAAGGGCAGCCATCGATAGCAGGGAACAGCAAGCTTTGTCTGTAAAGGGCTAACTATTTTAGGCTTTGTGGGCCTTACAGTTTTTGTCACAACTACTCAGCTCTACTGTAGCACAGAAGCAGCTGTGGCCAAAATGCAAATAGACGAACGCGGATGTATTCCAATAAAATGTTCTTTACAGAAACTGGTGGCAGGTTGGATTTGACCCTACTTCTGATCTTGAACCTTGCTCCTCAAAGTTTGATCCTCGGACCAGCCCTGTGGGCATCACTTGGCAGCTTGTGAGAAATGCAGAACCTCAGCTCAAACTTTCGCGCCCCAATCTATAGAAACCGATCTGCGTTTCAGTAGGTCCCACCACACATACCTATCAAAGTTTGAGAAAAGAGTTTAAAGTTGTTCTAGAAGGCTCCAGGCAGGATCAGGATCAACAGGTAGACGTGGCAGGAAGAGAAATTTCATCTCTACATCAAGATGAACTTTCTACCAAACAGAGCGGTCCTCAAATGCCACGGGGGTGTCTCTGCAGGTAGTGAGCAACTTGTCACTGAGCTGTTCAAGCAAAGACTAGACATGACTTGTTCAGGATGGCAGAGAGGACTTGGGCAGGATAAATAGCACTGTGGCTAAGTGTCCTCTTTGAGAGGCAAGTTACCTGGATTTGAATCTTGTGAGGCAAGAGGAGTTTTCACTAGTCCTTATTTCAGAGTCCTCCTCTGTCAAATGGGGTCATTCAAGACTTCACAGGCTTGTGCTGAGGAACAGTTCACTTAAATTACTGTGATAGCACTTACCACACACTAGGTGCTCAGTGTTACTCTAGGTTACAAAACATGTCCATAGTTTTGGATGGATCAAGAACCAACCTTTGTATCTAAGGTCTCTTCCTTCCCAACTGAGATTTGAGGTCGGGGAGGGGGAAAATCGAGAGGATAGCAATCATAGCCAGTTTTTTTGGAGTATTTAGATTGAGCCATGCATTATGCAAGGACCCGTTAATGGCTCTCAAATTACTTTCAGATACTTCTTGGCCTGTAAGAGCAGATAGATTACAATTATCTGTTGCCCAAACACTCCGCATGTTTCAGCTTTAGAGAAGCAAATGGAGCTCAGGGATGATGTATGTGGCTTCGTCACCAACAGAGTCATGCTGTGTGGGGGGCCCAGAACTCCTTAAGCCTGGCCGAGGAGCTGCCTCTTTTGGTCACATTGCCAGCTCAAGTCTCAAGATAGCAGGGCTAGAACATCTCACTGCAGAAAATTAAGGTGCCCACTGACTCCTAATCCTACCTGTGTGGAGGCACCCGAAGATTTAATGCCCCTTCTGTCCTCGTTGTTTTTGGGCCTATGACCCCAACTATAGGTTTTAGTGACAGACCTTGGTTTGGATTCTTGCTTCCTCATTTTATAGCTATGTGATCAGGGGAAAGCCTCTTGACCTCTCTGAGCCTTAGTTCTTTCCCTTACAAAATGGACTGAGAATGCTGTGTGCTTCTCAGGGTCATGGAGAAGATTAAGTGAGAACATATGAGATTGCCAAGAGTGGTACAAAATTTGGTTGTCATTTTTTAAGCCTGTAAGCCTCACGAAAGCTCTCCCTTCCCTCACAGTGCTTGTCACATAATAAGGAGTAAATACGTGCTTATCCAATGTCAGAGGAACAAATGACCTTCTCCTGCAGCCTGGGAAGAAACTGCTTCTGAGTGGGGGCGAGGTAAATGTCCCCTCCCAGCCCGGCCCTCCCCTCCAAGCCAAGCCCTCCGCCAGCCCCCAGAACACCCCCATCATTTCTTCTCTAGCTTTCATTGTGTGTTGCAGACTTCTCCGTCATCCAGTGGCGGGGCACGCACCTTTTTTCCTACTGACAGCTTTGGCTTGGCTTTGTGGAAACCAACTCAGAGCTCTTATCTTCCCAAAGAAACCTTTCAAAAAACAACATACTGAATTTTTTATGGCGTATGTGCGTGTTTTAGTTTCAGAAGGTGGGTGGGAAGGAAAGGAAAGATTGCTCTTTGTATCTGAGGGCAGAATCTAGCTAAGCTGGGGCATCTATTCTTACCGCTTGAAACTTCCCCATCTCCTTCATTGCCTCCTCCCCCCATCATATAATTTTTGGTGCGTTTTGGTTAATTAATTTAAAGTGACGATAGTCCCAGATGAAGCTGTAAATTAGTTTCAAATGCCGCAGCCGGGCCACCCACTACTGGCAGATCATATTGCAGTGACAACATTAAAACTTGAACAACCCTCAACAAGGCGGAGGAGGGGAATCCTAAAACCTCAAGTAAAAACACATTTCTAGCTCTATTCCTTGCCGCAGCCCTTAAGAAAGTGGAAACAGATGGATGGTGGCTTTGATAATGAGAGAGGCAATCAACTTTAGATTAAAAAAAAAAAAAAAACCTAAACTCTACCCAAAAGGATGAGTCTGACAGCAAAATCCCAGACACATAACGTTCCATTTAAGAGGCTATTGACATATTAGCTGGGAACAGAGGGGGTTCTGAGAGAGGTCAGTCCTCTCCTGGAGCCCTCTCCATTGTTCCCTGCTCCGAAGCCAGAGCACTCAGCTCCCTAATTGAAAACACTGCGGTGTCTTTGGAAGCTAGCGATGGTCAGATTCCCCTGGAAATCGCTAAGTGTTCTCCGGAGGCTTGGCTGCTGCCTGCTGCCAGATTCTAGAAAGGAGAAAAGACATTTCTGTTTTTAATTTAACTTAATTATTTTTTTTTTTTTTTGCTTGTGGTGTGTGTGTGATTTTTTCGGGGGTTGGGGGTGGGGACAAGACACCAGGAACAAAGACGAGCAGTTCAATATCAAGGAAGATGTTCAAGTTATGAGATCTGGGCTCATGCCTCAATTTGGCAGCCTGCTATCTGTGTAACTTGGGACAAATTCTGGCTTTTTGTTTTTTTTTTGTGCTTCCATTTTCTTTTCTGTAAAAGGGTTACAGAGGGACTCAGGTGAGATGATGGATGTGAATGCACTGGGTAAAGGCCAAAGGCCCCGCTATGGTTCTGCATGTGGAAGGTTTTCAGTGATTGAACTGGGCAGAGTGTGTGTGTGTGTGTGTGTGTGTGTGTGTGTGTGTGTGTGTGTGTGTGTAGTGGGGGGGGGGGGGGTGGTAGAATAGGAACTAGGGGTCTTGGGCTGTTTTTCTGGTTCTGCCACTTGCCAGCCATGGGGCCAGTTCTTTCTGTGAGCTGACCATCAGCTTTCTGCCTGTCTGATCATGACTGCAATTCCTGCTCTGCCAACTGGCCAAGGCCCGGAGGAAGAGCTAGTGAATGGTGTGCACCTGCTGGGCTGCCAGCCCTTTGTCCACACCTGGCACATGCTGGGCACGCGATAAATCGTTGTTGAGTGAGTGAATGAACGTGTGAAGGGGCCTGGGCAAGGACAAAGGTAATAGTGCTGGAAAATGCTGCCATTAAATTGATTTCTCAGTAACCGCAGCACATTCCTCCGGGGACTTTGTCGGAAGAGACAGGCCACGTGAGAGTCTCTTGTTCAGCATGTTGTTTGAGGCCCCAAAAGGAAGAGAGACTCAAATGGAACGAAATCTTGGTTTGGTCCAGAGAACATCTGCGCGCTCGCCAGTTCAATCCTTTTGGAAAATATGGAGATTTGGCTCTGATTCTAGCTTCTGCTCAGGCTTTTTTCAAAGGCTGTTTTTTTGGTAATATTTATAAGCATTATGGGGACAGGGCCTGTCTTATCCACTGAGTCTTCTAAGCATCTAACAGGTGCCTGACACACAGACATGCTCAATAAAAAACTAATACGTAAACTCAAGAATCTCATTTTCTCTGCCCCTCCCCCCATCACCAAAATGAACACTTGGCAGCTTCTGTAAAAAGCAGGGACATTAGAGCTATGGCCTTCTTAGATCAAGACTTCCTCAGTACAACTGGCTGAGGTGAACAGAATTCCCCAGTGGGAGTTGGGTGACCCCCAGGGAGGGGGTGGGGACTGAGTGCTTGGGGCAGAGCTCTGTTATTATTCATACTCTCCCAGGCTCTAGTTAAGGTCTCTTGGGATGTGTCTTTTCCAGGGGCCCACTCCCCACTCTGGGTGGCTCCTGGTTTGACAGCACATTCTCAATCAGATGTTCTTCTCAAGTCCAGGTCCTGCTCAGTCCACTGACTTCTTCATGCTCGCAGCCCCCCAACATGTCAGAACCCACTTATATTTACGGCGAGAAGGTTGTTTATACCCAAAGTCCTTTGGGATGGAAACAGCAGCAAGAGAGAAACAGAGTCCCGTTGATGGAACTGTGACGACTTAAATCTCATTCTACTGGGCTCGTTTGGCCCCTGGTCAGTGCCTCTCGCAAGATGGCAGCTGGAATATATGTCTGTGGTGTATTGGACCCGGGCTCCTGTTTTCTCCTCCCTTCTCCTCCCCACCCCGCATCCATTTCTCTCTTCTTCTCTCCCTCTCATCCACTGCATTCCCCTACCACCCCCAATCTGAAAAATCTAAGCCTTGGGAGGCATTAGGCTGATGAGAGATCGGGAGGTAGGCTGGAAAGAATTCTTCCATACTTTATAAAAAGGAGCTCTGGCAATAGCATGTTCCTCCATCCACTGGTGGCTGGCCAGCCATGGAAAGTGTTGATTCACTAGCTATTTATTTGACCCTTAGAGCAGCTCAAATCACGGCACTGGGATGGCTTTGAGGCTAACTGGCTATTGTTAGAAACATTTAGAAATGTCTCCCCTTTACTCCAATTTCCCCCTCTCTGCAGTCTCAGCTCTCACAGCTGGAAAAAATTTCTCCTTCATCTGCTGTATTCAGTCTCTCACTAAGCTCCATCAATTTTGCCTTTGAAATTTCTTTTGTCCTGGCCCCCTCTCTCGTTCCCACTGCTAATCCCCGAGGCCTGGCTCTCATCCCCTTTGCACGCCTGAGCTGCCTCAAGAACCTCTTGGCAGAGTTCCCTGCCTCTGGTCTCTCCGTCTTCCATCCATCCTGCACAGCCATGCCAGACTCATCTTTCTCAAGCTCTATTTGCATCTTAGGATGCCTCAGCTCAAAATTCTCAGGCTCCGCAAAGTACTTGGCAGTGCCAAGATAGCTTTTGTAGTTCCCTCTATCTGCAATTTCTTTCCAGAGCGGTGGCTGTATTAATTACCTGTGGCTGCTATAACAAATTACCACAAACTTGGTGGCCTAAAATAACAGAAACTTGTTCAATTACAGTTTTGGTGTCCAGAAATCTGAACTGAGCCTTATGGGCCTAAATCAAGGTGTCAGCAAGATCTC
Source organism: Pteropus alecto (assembly GCF_000325575.1). NCBI lineage: Eukaryota > Metazoa > Chordata > Mammalia > Chiroptera > Pteropodidae > Pteropus > Pteropus alecto. The sequence continues at coordinate 5,072,659 of NW_006442512.1, forward strand.
ACTTCCTTGAGGGCCTCTGGGGGTGGTAGGGTGGTGGTGGGGGAATTGGTTTCTTTCCCTCTTCCAGTTTCTGGTGGCTGCTGACATTGCTTGGTGTGTGGCCACATTGCTCCAATCTCTGCCTTTGTGGTCATCTTTCTATTTCTGTAGTCACATTGCTTTCTCCTGTTTGTCTCTGTGTCAAATCTCTCTCTGATAAGGATACTTGTGAATACATTTAGGACAATCCAGGATAACCTCCCCATCTCATAATCCTTAACCTTAGCACATCTGCAAAGTCCCTTTTGCCATTTAAGGTGATAATTGCAGGTTCTAGGAATTAGGATATGGATATCTTCGGGACCATTATTCAGTCTATCACAAGCTTCTTATCCATTCAACACTTCAACAAATATCTATTGAGCACCTTCTATTTGCTAGGCTCTGTTCTAGGCAACAAGAGTCATTGAGACCAATGAGCCTTTTAAGATCCAGTCCCCTGCAGGGTGAATCAGCCCTCATCGGAGAGCTCTTACTCCCCGAGAATAATTACATAGCATGAGCATCACATATATCGCATCGATAACTGCTACATGCTTCCACCTTCATTTATGTGAGCCCCTTGAAGGTTAAGCTAACTTATTTATGCTTGTACTTAGAGCTATATGGGACATCTAGCTAGAATTCAATAAAGGTTTTTTAAATAAATGAACAAGTCTCTTCCTTTCTTCATTTTTTCTAAATATATTTATAATTTGCTTGGGTACTAAGAAGGCTTTAATACTTCTGCCTCAGAATTAAATGTTCAGGGTCTGGCCTTGGCAGTTATCTCCTTGTGTGTGGGTGACTTGGGGAATAGCTATAGTGGCATCTCCACCCTGCTTTGCCTAGTCACCAACAGTGTCATATACAGTTAGTTATTTAATGCTTTCCATTACCCATTCTACTGCCCATTGGCTTTGGAGGCATGTAGGAGAGGGACAAAATATTAGAAGAATACAGTCTGCATTGACTTCTGGGTCACATTTCATGAGGACTTTGCCCATTGGTGGTGTCCTAGCACAGGCTATCCACACCTACCACTTCTGAGATGTCAACACAATCAGTGCAGATGTGATAAAATGGTGCTTTTCATTTCCATAAGCAGGTAGGACAGATGCTCCGTAAATCCTGACAAACATAATACAGAAATGGGACAGATCCTATTATGTACCGCCTTGGGTGTTTTTTTAATTTTAAAACTTATAATTGTTTCCCTGCCTTAGGAAAGCATATATAGTACATACAATAAACTGGCGGTGCCAGCTGGAGGCCCATGGATTTGTACGCAGCCCTTACAAGTGCTGGGCTTGGTGGTCACCTCATATCTAGGAAGCGTAGTAACTTTTAATAACTCACTATTGTCACACTTGTCTTAAAACCCTGGCTCTTCCCCTATGTCAGTTTACTTTATGCTCCCTACAGACACTGACACCGAGGCCTCACCAGTTACTGTTTCTTCATCTGTAACAGCTCGTATTGCTTTTCCAGGTGGAAACTCTAAGAATAAAGATCATCTCTCTCCCCACCGCCGCCCCCCCACCTCTCTCTTTCTCTCTCTCTCTCACACACACACACACACACACACATCCTTGTAACTCTCTGGGGTCCCATAGAACCTTAAAAAGTAGCACTTCGGTGATAGATATTTGTATATTAGTGTTGCACAGTGCTTTCCAAACTGAGTCATTCAGTCACCTCGTAGATGACTTTTGTTACATCCTTATACCACTTGTGCTATCATTTGATTAACATTTTTATTTACTTCGTCTCAGATTTTAGCTCGTATAAACTTATTGCAAAAGGAAATATTGCACCATATAGAAAACCAGCATCACTTATCATAACCAGAATGTAACTGTAAAAATAAGCATACTGAAAACAATGTTATTCACCTAAAAATTGAAATAATGAAAGTGCAGAGTAATAAAAATTGATTAACAAAATCTAATTGATTCACAAAAATGAAATCCTCAGTGAAAAAAAAATGGAATGGCTTATGACCTAGTTATAAAGAATATTAGCTTGATGTCTTTTGCTTTGATCTGACCATGGGTTTCTATGTCAATTAAATTATAACATTTTTTTTTAGTTTCTATGGTAACCAGCACTGAGAATCCCAGGTCACATGAGTCCATAGTGAGAAAGGGACCCTTACCATTGCCTGGATGGTAAATTTTAAACAATTAAGATGTTTTGGTATGTAGTTTTGGGTATATGTAAAAGAATATATGTATTTGTAACTACCATCATGTGAAGTTATGAGCCATAATTATGCAATGAAACTGTGAACCTAGAAATCCACCGCCCATCTTAAGAACATTATTAATAACTGTGTGCTCTGCTTGGATTCTAGTCCCTGCCGCCCTCCCTTCCCTGACTCAGGTAAAAATGGTCCTGAATTCCTTTGCATTTAAAAATAGTTAACTATCTGTGACATTTCTGAACGGTATGTTGTTTAGATTTGCTTTAATATAAACTTTATAAAACTGCTGTTAGTACCTTCTAGGAGACTGGATAATAAATTATGTGTGTGTAGGCAAGTGGATGTAATTCCAGGTGGAAGCAGACACATTCAGACTGCACCTGACTACTTGGATGAACTTGTGTGAGGCAGGGACCAGCTCCCATTCTGCTCAGGCCAGCCCTGGCTTTTTTCTTCATCCTAGGAAATGGAATTTAAGAGGCGGTGAAATGAAAAGGACTCCACTTCCTCCACTCTTCACACCCCAGTTACTTCCTATGGAAAAAAGAGTTATCATGCCCCCCACCCCACCCCCACTGCTCTCCTTAGAAAGGCCTACTTGCAAGGCTGGCCCTTGCTGGAATCCTGGAACTGGAATTTGGGAGGGTTTCCACCATCCCCTGGCGAGAGCAGCCCACCGTGTCTAAACTGTCCAAACAATATGATTTATGCCACTTTCCTCCTGGAAGTCTGGAATTTTGGTATGAGGCAGGCAGCCCCTCTTCTCACCTTCCTGCAATAAAAACCATGGGCTCAGAGTATCTAAGGAGCTTCCCTGGTAGACATACTTCACACGTGTTGTCACAACTCATTGCTGGGGAATTAAGTGCACCCTGTGTGACTCCACTGGGTGAGCACCCGGAAGCTCATGGCTGATTTCCTCTGGACTTTGCCCCATGCACCTTTCTCTCTGTATCCTTTATTGTAATAAATCATGGATGTGCATGTGAGTATATGCTGAGTCCTGTGGATCCTCCTAAGGGTGGTCTTGGGAACCCCTGATACTCCTCTACATCTGTTTTCGTACACTACCCTGAAATTGAATAGAAAGGCCTCTGCTCTGAGATTTATACTTTGGAGGGCCCTGAATATCTTAGAGACACACACACACACACACACTGCTGACACTTGGGGTCTAGAACTCGGAGCTGGCCCAATACAATCTGTGACCCCAAAGACCTGCTCTCATAAGTATCACCATTCAAGACTCAGGGAAACCCTTCTGTATGTCTCTTGCCTTATGTCTTGGAAGACTGCGTCACATACTGTGAAGGCTGTATGCTGTACACTTCCAACAACGTCAGAAGCAGACACAGCTTCAGAGAACAGGGAGGAGCTGAGCAGAGTGCCTGCGTAAGAGAAAGGCAAATTCATTAACTTGTCAGGTCCTGACTCTCAGCTCCAATGCGGTAGATCCCTGTATAACAGATCGTTACAGTTTCTAAGCAGTGCTCAACGTTCATTCCCTTGCTTCTCTTCACGTTCCAATTCCCGGTTCTGGAGAAAAGAATTAACACTGCATTCACGACGCTTGCATATGGATGCTGAAGCATGTTTAACTATAGCTAGGAATTTCTATTACTCTTAAGTTTGTTTTAATACAGAGCTCAAGACATAATATGTGTGAAGTGTGACTTTGATTCCTTACATTGGCAACTAGATGGACACTGAATCATAGAATTATAAATATTTAATAATAAAAATATTTAATAATATTTACCTTTTCAAGAAATTAAAATTTTCAGCTTTATTTGTACTTTGACTAAAATTTTGCATTCATTAATTATGATTTATATTTTGCCTGTTAATTTTTGTAGCAATTTTTAATATTTTAGGAGAGAAATAATTTTTACTGAAATCATATTAAAATATAATTTTAAATTTTTCAATTTTTAAGGTACTTTAAAAATGAAAGTACAGTCACAGTTTATTCCCTTTGAATATAATTACTTTTTTTAATCCTTAGATGATTATTATTGCTAGAATACAATTTTGTGAAAATTAACATACTTGGCAATTTTGCTGGAATGCAGGCAAAAAAAATTTATAAAATAAATGTAAAATAATACATGAATTATATCTCAATTTTAATACTCATTCAGATATTACCAGCCCACTAACGGAACATTTAGACACATACAATAATAATTAAATTCAGTTGTCTTTGATTTAAGACTTTCAGTCATGTAGAAACTGCAACTTTATTAATTTTTTTACATTTTGTTGTTACGAAGATATTTTTCTCAAGGAATAAGATTTGATGTAACATATGTACACACATGGTGTGTAGAGCCACGTTTGTCTTTTGCCCTGGCACTGCCAGTGTTCAGCCAGGCCTTCACACACGGCTATGGGAGGATGTGGTTTCTGGTGTGGCAGAAGCCCTTGGGTAGAGTGTCAGACAGTTGTGTGGATCAGGCCACTGCTGACTTGGTGTGCATGTGTCATCAGGGCCAAGGGCACATCAAGGCCAAGGGAGAGAAAGTCCTAGAGGCCTCCCCAGTGGTCTGTGTGGGAGGCCCAGAATAGCTTCCTTCACAAACACTATATGGCCTCCACGTGCCATGCTAGGAACACAGGTGCTGGGATAGTGCTTGAGCTTTGGGCTTGGGCGAGAGAGTTCAAATTTTAGCTCTGATGCTTTCTGGAAATGAACAAATTTCCTTAACCTTTCGACCTTGTTTCGACGTATGTAACATGAGAGTAATCATTCTCACTTTTCAGCATTGTCGTGAAAACTCGAGATTTGTATGTAAAGTGCATAGTACGGTCCCTGGGATGTGGCTTAACACATATTAACCAATGTTTTTGGGCAGGGAAACTGAGGAAAGATGTTAAGCAAGAGCCTAACGTCATACTGGCAGAGGAACAAAGACCCAGGCATTTTGATGCCCAATAGGATGTTCTTTTCATTTTCTGGGCTCTGGATACCCACGGTTCCCCCAAAACTTGCCTGCTTTCCTGCCTATGCCTGGGTTAGGAAGGATGTCTGCTCTCTGAGCTGTGAGGCATCCTGGTCTGAGCACCAGTTCACTTTCCTGGGGATCTAGCTTGGAGGATTTACAGCCAGGTTGGGTGCACGCTGGAGGTCCCCTTACCTGTAAGTTATTCCACCGATAATTAGATTTCTTTTTATTGTGGGAAGCCAGCTTGTGTAAATCCACAGAAATCTGGGACCAGATGATATAAGGGTCACCCGAGCCTCCATGCTGCCTAAAATGCATCTTCCAAGAAAATAATTTCTTTGGGCGCATAAGTTACTACAGTCCCAGGGTAACTATAGCTCAGGCTCTGACCATTCCCGTAATGCTGTGTTCAAGTGATGTAGTGTTCACGGCTCCCTTGGCAGCCCACCCACCTCACCCTGCTCTCTGAATAGAAGAGCCTCACTGAAGATACCTGCTGTCGCTGCTGGATAAGATCAATATACGGGAAGGGTGGGTGGAGATGGGGAAGACAGCCTCCCTTCCCAGCCTGCTTTTTTCCCTAGAGATTCTTATTCCTTCAGGTGAGCCACTTGGAGGTCAACGACACTTTGAACCTGACCCAAGTTGTTATCCATTTGCATAAAATTAGGTACCCACCTCACTCCATGTACAATAACAAAGTCCAGAAGGATTAAAGATTTGTGCATTAAATAAAAAATATTAATAAATTAAAAGGCAATGTAAAAAAACAAGTAAAATAAGATTATATATATAAGGCTATCTATATATCAATCATCATCTATCATCTATTAATCTATCTATCTATCTATCTCCCAAATTAGAGGGCACATATATAAGGCTATCTATATATCAATCATCATCTGTCTATCATCTATTAATCTATCTATCTATCTCCCAAATTAGAGGGCATATGTCATATATCTATATCTATATTTATCATATATCTATACATATATATCTTGGGGTGAGGAAGAGCTTTCTAAGTCTGGCATCAAACCCATAAGCTGAAGAAGAAAGTTTGGCAGATTGGACCACCTAAAATTAAAAAAAAAAAAACCAAACCCAAAACACCCAAAACTTTACTGTGAAAGGCATCATAAATAAAGCAAAACATAAAGACATGAGTGACAGCCTGGAAGAAAGTATTTGCTACACATTCTAGCAGGAAAATAGTGAATATCCATACTATAGAAAGTATTTCTCCAAAGCAGTAAGAAACAACAAAAATAGACAAATCGGCAATTCACACAGACACGCACAGACAGTACGAAAGAGGAAAAAATTTTTAATATTTCTAATCACTAATGAAATTTCACTAATAGCTAATGAAATTTAAATGAAAACGGCAATGCGGTGTTGTTTTTATTTTTGCCTACCCAATTTAAAAGAGTGATAATCTTCGAACTGGCGAAAGCGAAGAAATGAGCTCAGGTGCACTGTCTGTAGGAATGAAAATCCCTATGGCCTTTTAGAGGATAGCTTGCCAATAGATATATAAACTTAAAATGTGCTTATTGAGTAAGCCAGCAATATCTCTTCTAGGACTTCATTCTCCAAAAATCATAGCCTGAATAAGTAAAGATATACATACCGGGCATTCATTGTACCATGACTTATAAGAGCGAAAATTTGTAAAAATTAAAATTTCCATCATGGAGCATGCTAAATCTATGTAATAGAATTCTATTCACCGTTAAAAAACAAGGCAGATCTGTGTAATAAGAGCTAATATTTTTCTGAGTATTTGCCATGGGCTAGTTAATGTTCTGAGTGCTTTACATATGTAATCTGATTTCCCCTCTGAACACTTTATACAGTAGACAATGTTGTAATCATCCATATGTTGCAGAAGAGGCACAGAGAGGTTACTAACTTGCACAAGATCCCACAGCTGTGAGAAGTCAGAGCTGGTATTCAAACTGGGTGGTGAGGTTCCTGAGCAACTGACAAGGAAGGTGTTACCATTGAAAGTTAAGTGTTAAGGGATAAGCAAGCAAGTGGCAAAAGATACAGCATAACTGCATTTGGGTGAAAATATATGTGACTATGTATATAATATATTATTTATATGTATGTTTGTATTACCATAATTTTAGAAAAATTAATTTGGTGGGAATGACCAAAGGGGCAGTGGGAGTTGGTTGACTTTTTTATTTTCTTTGAAAAAGCGATAGGATTTAAAAAATAAAATGAGTTTCTCAGTTCCTTTCTGTTTTTGTTTTTACTTATTTTTTTTTTATTACCCATGCCCACTTGACTTGAATGAAATAAAAATGGCTCTGTCTGGTAACGAAAATACAGCCTTGAAAAATAATATCCAGTTCATTCTAGAAATAAAAATCCCAGTTTGGGAATACAATAGTCCACCTTTATCCATGGGCGACATATTTCAAGACTCCTAGTGGATGCCTGAAACCGCATATATATATTATGTTTTTCGCTATATATACAGACCTATGATAAAGTTTAATTTATAAATTAGGCAGAGTAAGAGATTAACAACAGCTTCCCCTATGGAAGCCTTCCCCAGCATGTGCCAAGGCAAATATGCTTTATCTCCCCACACCATGGTGTTCTGTGATCGATGGGGTTGGCTGGACGTAAGATGCCGTGAAATCAGATGGGCGAAGTACGGGTCTCGTGCACTTGATAGATGTAAGCTTGCGGGGAAGGTGGGCAAGAGTTGGCCAGGTAGGCTGGGGGTGCGGGAGTTGGACTGGGTGCCATGTATCAGGTACTTTGTATACATTATTTCACTTTGTTTCTCATGACAACTCCTTGAAATGGGTTTTATGATCATCCCTGTTTTTCAGAAGAGGCATTCAAGCTCAGAGAGGTTAATTACCTTGGCTGAGCTCATGTAACTAGAAAGTTGAGCTCCTGGAAAGTGGGGGGTGGGGATGCTTTCTGAGGGCATCATGGCTTCAGCAAGGGCAAACGTGAACTGAACAAGAGTAGACTGGCAGGACTGACCTTGAGTGGGTCAGTCCTAGGTTAGTGGGCACCGTCGCCATGCCATTGAATAGGGCAGTTCCGGGCTGGGATGAGAGTGTGGGATGAGAGTGGCTGCTAGGGACTGTAGGAGATGGGGTGAGGGGAACTAGGAATGAGCAAGAGAGGGCAGAGGCCTCTGGGATGGGTGCTTAGAAGGGCTTGCAGACCAGAGTAGGAGTGAAAATAGCACCGAGGGGCTGAGAAGCACTCTTCGCTGCATCACACGTGTGTGCTCTGTGACGAGAGAAACCACACATCCCATGTAAAATAGTACGTGAGCCCTGGGGGCATCTCTCTTCTATTGATGAGTGCAGGGTCACTAGCTTCTTGGCTCCTTTGAGTGAATTAGAAAAAGGTGTTCCTCTGGGCAGGTGCATAGACCAGAGCATGGGCTGGGTTTCTGCTCCCTTGGCGAGGTGCCTACATAGGACAGCAGGCCTGGCTGGGAGATGCATACCGGAAAAGAGGACTTGAAGAGGGCAGGATCCTGAGCCCAGGATTCCAGGAAAGCAGAGACCAACAGTACCTGTATCTGTATGTAAAACCCCTGGACCTGGGCTGGCAAAGGGTGCGCCCAGGATGCGTTTGCTGAGGGATGAGTAAAAGGGATCACCTTCCTTTTGGTTCCTTGGGGTGAGCCTTCAGCCTTCTTTGGAAGATTTGGAAGTAGGGAAGAAGATGATATTGATCATGTGAGCTGGAGGGTAAAACGGGGGGAAGCTTGACTCATTATGTCAACTTCATCAATAAATGCTTTAGAATCCTAAAAAAAGAAAAAAAGCTGAACTTTATTGAGTAGTGGATTCCTGAGCCAGCCATTGTGTTAACCCTTCTGTGATGGGCAGTTTTATGTGTCACCTCATTTAGGCTGTGGTCTCCAGTTATTCAATCAAATGCTAATCTAGATGTTGCTGTGAAGGTAGATGTGATTAAAGTCCCAAACCAATGACCTTCCACTGGAGATTGTCCTAGACAACCTGGGAGGGCCCGACTCAATCAGTTGAAAAGTGTTAAGAGCAGAGCTGAGGCTCCCTTGAGAAGTTCCCCTGTGGACTGCAGCTTCCGCTTGTGCCCGAGTCCCAGCCTGCCCCTCCTGACTACCTGCCCTGTAGACTTCAGACCTGCCCAGCCAGTGCCATAATTGCGTAAGCCAATTCCTTGCAACGAACATCTTAATATATACCTCCTGCTGGTACTATTTTTTTGGTTGAACCCAGATGGATATACTTTCATAGGAATCAATTTATCTAATTCTCTCAAGAACATTGGTAGTTACTATGATTATGTCCATTTCAACTTGGGGCCCAGAGAGCGCAAGCAGTGCCAGCAAGCAATGAAGCCTGGACTCAAACCTCAAGCCTTCTTACTCCAGGGCCCAAATTCTTAACTGCTACAGCAGAGAACCATGGGTAGAGAGCCATGTCGATAGCTGCCAGCACCGGATATCTGATCGGCTTTAAGATGAACCGGGCAGTTGTGATGGGCTGTTTGGGACCAATGTTGTAAGGGAGGTGGTAGCAGTACCCAAAACAAGTTACTGTGGCAGTTGGACCTGGGGGACATACACATTTCACCTCCCAACACTGAGTTCCCTGACATTCTGAGTACACACAGAATTCCTCCTGGATCTTGTATTTGCTTATATTTGCTTTAGAGTTATCCTCCGGTGGTTCGTTTTATTTAAGCGTTTTCTCACAGGGCTGAGCTTATTAAAATTCACTGAAATGTTCATCATCGGTCCTCTAAACTGCACTCTTACCTCTGGCTCATTCATTCAGAGTGACATCTGAGTTATCCTCCTAAATAAAGCAGCAACCAGCTCACTGTGAAGAAGAAGGCTAGGTGGTAGCTCAGAAAGAATTCAGAGCCATCAAACAGATATGCATCTACCACACTTGAGTGAAAATTCCTCCCCAAGAGTAACAAATTAAAGAAAACCTTTGGGTCCAATGTTTAGGATGTAAGTTTACCTCATTTCAAATTGTAAACTTCTTCTGTGGCATTTGATTTACCTCTAGGTAATAGCTCAGACCCTGAGTGCTGGCCCTCCACTCCCTCACCCTCCCCTGCCTGCTGCCCTGTGGCTCCTTCCTTCCCGCACCTGTAGTCTTAGGTGAGGAGGACTGGACACAAACAGGCCAGGAATTGAAAGATGGAATACGTCAACTGTTAGCAATGACTTTTGGAAAATGCTGGATGGAACATAAGCAAAAGTAGTTGTGTGTGTGATGTGTGTGGTGTATGTAAACATGCATGCATGTTTATTTGTGTCAGAAGAGGTGTGGAGAAGCAGCCATGGGACAAAACTGTGGCTCTGAACTCCTGGGGCCTCCAGAAGGCTCGGTCCAGAACAGTGCCCATGATTTAATGCCTTAATTCCAATGACTAGAGTATTTTCATTCTTTCTCTGTCTCTTTCTGACTCTCTGCGTCTTTGTCTGTATCTCTGTCTCTCATGTATGTGCCTGCATACTTTTTAAATTTTGAAGCAGAAAAGCTATTGGGTGGTTCACAGAACCACCAGGAAAAGGAACACTCAGAACTTCCAAGGCACAGAGACAAAAGACAGAACCACAGGCAAAATCATGCCCCAGAACCAGGCCTGTGAGGATACCACTGCTGATGTCCTGCTGGCTCCTGGACATCGTCCACCAGCACAGTGGCTGTGCAGCTGTGCCCCTGGCATCGGGACCAGAAAGGCTTTTCAAAGAATTGGCATGCTTCTGCTGAGAGCCTTAGAGGTGACACGAGTCCTCAAAGAACCCAGCTGGCTTTGTGGGGCCAGATAGATACAACCTTGGTATTCTGGTTTATTGGTGGAAGAAAAAGAGACAATTATGGTCAGCTTTTGTGCTAGTTGGGCACAGAGTGTAGATGGAGAATTTCAATCTCTAATTTTACTTTAGGACATCAGCAATCCCTTCCCTAAATTCCCCTGGAGATTTTAGGGGAATCTCTAACTCCAAGTAAGATGGATGGATTAGTGGGGCCTCATCCCCTTCTCTCTGGTTATGTAGGTGCAGAGTCTCTTGAAAGTGGATCTGTCACATGGCAGTGGACTAGGAGAGAGGAGAAGAAAAACTAAAGAGTGTAGATAGTGTGAAAAATAGATACTTCTAGCTGTAGGTCCTGTTTTTGTTTGTTTAATTTGGGACTAATTTGGGACACACACACACACACACACACACACAGAGTTTAAGCTGATATCTTGACCTAAAGACGCAAACTGCCATGGTTGTGCTCAGAGGTGGAAAGCAGTGATGGCAGAGCAGGTGACATCAAGAAACCAGGGCCCATCCTCGCTCGCAAGCGGGCTGCTAAATCATTGCTGTGGTCATTTAGACCCTGCTCTGGGAGGGGAAACTTTCAGAGTCCTGCTGAGTGAGTGTCTCAAGGAAGAAAAGTCGAACCCTAGAAGAGCAGGTGAGGGAAAACTTTCAGAGTCCTGCTGAGGGAGTGTCTCAAGGTCCCATCTTGGAAGAAAAGTCGAACCCTAGAAGAGCAGGTGAGGGATGACCTCTGTATTTCCCAGCCAATTCCTTGAAGATGACGGAGATGGCCAGCAATGAGTTTGGCTTCATGAAAACCACAGGCTGCGCAGCCCTTGGAATATGTGGACTTTCTGAGTTTCTTTCTCTTTGTACCAGAGACCTCTTCCAAACCTAGGGCTCAGAATGGGGGATTTCTGAGACTGGGGGCAGGGGTAGGGAGAGAGCCTGAAACCAGTGGCCTCCTCTATGGAGAGCTGGCTCTTGGGTACTAAGAACTGGCTGTGCCTGGGGTGGTGTGTGTGCGTGTGCATTCATGAACATGTGTATTGTGCGCATGTGTGTCTGTGCACACGTGAGTATGTATGTATGTGTGTTTGTGTCTATATTTCTGTATGGACAAATATGTGCCTATGTACGCATAGGTGTATCTGTGCATATGTGAACATGTGTCTGAGTATGCGTATGTGTGCTTGCGTGTGTGTTCGTGAACATGTGTGTGTGTGCTTGGTGGTTAGGGGCAGAGCACAGGCTAGCCTTGCTGACTGCTCCCTCTTCACATCCTCTAAGAGAAAAAGGCCATTCCTCTTGATGGCTCCTGGGAGCTGCAGAATCTCAGAGAAAACACATTTGCCCAGAACAAAGCAAAATCCTCAAAGGTTCTTTCCTGTCTCTGATTCTAGAAAATTACCCGCCCTTTCATCTGCTCTGCACATTCACGCCTGTCTATGTCCCAGTCATTTTTCATCTCCTGGCATTTCAGCTCTCTTCCTTCCTCTTTTGTCTCTCTGTCTGTCCAGGCTGGTTTGTTTCTCTTTGTCTTTGCAGGGTCTGCTGTCTCTGCCTCTGTCTGTCCCTCCCTCTGCTTTGGCCGAGATTTCTCTCAGTCTGTCACTTTTCTCTCTTCTGGATCGAGCTGAGCAAAGTGGCTGTCAGGGCCATCCCTTGCTAGAGCCAAATCCCAGAGAAAAACACTGTTGGAGCTGATGAGTGATTTTAGCTCCCTATCTGATCTTAAGTTCCTCCAATTTGGTTTGGAAGCTCTCTTGCAGCTCTGGGATGTCTGGAGGCCGGCTGGGATGAGCTGGGCCCTGGGGGTCTGGGCCCCCTGCCTCGGTGGCACCCTGAGGCCCCACCCCTTCTCCTCACTTGGAGTGATCCCGTCAACCTGTCTTACAAATTGGGATCTCTCTCTGTATGCGGGTTTTGGTGACAGCCACCAGATGGCAGGGACTGGTTTTTATAGTAACTCATTAACCTCTTGCCATCCTACAATTAAGAAAGCATTTAATTGCTTTTCCTCAAGCCATCCTATGAGTGATTTGGGCAGCTTGTGTTCATTATGTGAACCAATTTGCAGCTAGCGCCTGAGAGGGTGGGAATAGGGAGGTCTGGCGAGCTCAGACTCATACACACCCCGGGCAGCCCTGGATTACCTTTTGGGACGTTTGGGGAGCGGGGGCGGGAACAGAGCACAAGCCTCAGAACCTTCCCCACCCCAGCTGGTTTCCTTCCAGGTTGATAGAGCCCTATTGATTAGCTCTGAATGCTCCTTAGAGATCATCTAGGTTCGATCTCCTTTAACTGTTGAAGGGTCTAAGGCCACATAGGTCAAGGAATTTGCCCCAGTCACACAGCTAATCAAAGAGAAACAAATGAGCCCGGACAGATGCAGAGACAAAAAGAAAAGATGAGTCCTGAAATGCCAGTGACAGAACAGGGGCTGCAGCTCGAGTCTGTTTATTTCCTAACTGTTGTACTCTGGGCTACTTCTTGCTTTGCCAGGGTTCCCGAGGAGATTGAGCTGCTGGAGAGCCTCTGGAAAGGTGTTCACTCATAGACCTGGACCTCCTTTAGGTGCATAATGTCTAGGAGTACTTTACTCAGGAAGCAGCTCAGAGCCTCCCTAGATGGATTAACCAACTCCATCCGGAGAGGCAGGGGCCCCTCCCTATCAGTCCCCCTCCCCACCAGCCCTCCCTCCACCAGCCAGCAAACCCAGCAAACTTACTGCTGCATTGCTGCACTAGGAGTCATGGAGCACACAGCCCCATGACCACGGGGGCTCCAGCCTGCCACAGAACTCCCACCAGCCTTGCTTAGCTGCCAACATCACTCAGTGTCAACCTCACACAAGCTGCCCAGGGGGAACTGTCCCCCAGTTGTGGGCCTTTCCTTCCACCTCACGGCAGAGGCCCACTAGGTCAACAGCATGCCCCATCCCCGTCCCCTTGGCACCGCCTTCACAGTACAGGTCTCTGGGCTTCTGTCGCTTACGGTTCTCTCTTACTACCTCATACCTTTCCCACTCCCCACTCCTCTCCTGCCTCCCAAACCCCACACCCTTCCACTGGGCCTCAGGTGCTCCATGGACAAGAGATTCCTCCATTCCCAGGAGGATGGACACACAGACTCACCACCTAGACCCCTGTCAAGAAAGGCTGGGAGGGCAGTCAGCAGACCACCTTTAGCTGTCAGTCCCTTTGGAGAGTCTGTTAGCTGCAGAGGGCTGCCTTGACCAAGGTTACACCCTTCCAGAGGCATGCCACATCTGATGACTGACCCATGTGGGAGTATAAAGATCAGCTATTTTGGTCCAGTGCAGGACAACTCTGATGGGTTGTTTCTGCTCCAGAGTTTGCCATGGGGTTAGCCAAAGGCCTGTCCTTGGGTTCATCACAGCTCCACTTTTTCCTCTGTCCAATTCTGAGGTGTCTATATCATGCCCCCATGTGTTGATCTCGAGAATATTCCTTAATAATCACTCTGCTTATTAAGGAATATTAAATATGGTACCTGTAACATTTTGAGGAAGTGCCAAACAATTTCCCACAGTGGCTGTACCATTTTAGATTCCCACCAACAATGCATAAGCATTCCAGTGTCTCCATATCCTTATCCGTCTCATTTGCTTTTTTGGATATGGCCATCTTGGTGCGAATTGGTATCTCCTTGTGGTTTGATTTGTATTTCTACAGCGATTAACAATATAGAGCATCTTTTCACGTTCTAATTGGTCATTTACATGTCTTCTATAGTGAAATGTCTATTCAAATCCATAATCTATTTTTAATTGGATTGCCTTTCTATTGTTTTGTAAGAGTTCTTTGTATATTCTGGAGAGTAGACCCTTATCAGATACATAATTTGAAAATGTTTTCTTCCATTCTGTTGATTGTCTTTTCACATTTTAATAGTATTCTTGGACACACAAAAAAGCTTTTAATTTTAAGGAAGTCCAATTTATCTATTTTCTTCGTTGTTGTTGTTGTTTATGCTCTAGGTGTCACATCTAAGAAGCTGTCACCTAATTCCAGATCACTGAATTTACATTTAGATCTTCAATCCGATTTGAGTTAATTTTTGCATATGGTGTAAAGTAAAGGTCCAAATTCATTGTTTTGCATGTGGATATTCAGGTGTTCCAGCACCATGCGTAGAAATGATTCATCTCTCTTCATCAAATGCATCCTTATTGAAAATAAATTGACTATAGATGTTTAGTTTTGGACTCTCATTTCTGTTCCATCGATCTAGATGTCCATCTTATGCAAGTACCGAAGCGTCCTGATTACTGTAGCTTTGTAATAAGTTTTGTAAAAAAATTCTAAAGATTTTCTGAGTTTACTGACATAGAAAATTGTGTAAGTTTAAGGTGTACAATGTGATGATTTGACACACATGGTTTATATGGGAAATGATGAATACAATAAGGTTAGTTAACACCTTGATCTCCTCACACAATTACCAGTGTGTGTGTGTGTGTGTGTGTGTGTATGATAAAAACATCTGAGATCTACTCTCTTAGCTACTTTTTAGTATATAATACAGTATTGCTAACGGTAGTCACCATGCTGTGCATCCCAGAACTTATTCATCTTACAACTGGAAGTTTGTAGACTTTGACCAACATCTCCTCCTTTTTCCCACCCTCAATAAGTTTTGAAAGTGTAAGTCTTCAACTTTGTTTATTCCTTTTCAAGATTGTTTTGGCTATTCTGGGGTCCTGGCTTTTGCCAATGAATTTTAGGATCAGCTCATCTATTTATGAAAAAAAAAGAAAAAGAAAAAGCAGTTGGAATTGTAATAGGAATTATTTTACATCTGTAGATCAATTTGGAAAGAATTGCGTCTTAACAATATTTAATCTTCCAATCCATGAACACAAGATTTCTTTCTACTTATCTTCTTTAACTTCTTTCAACAGTGTTTTATAGTTTTTATTGTACAAGTTTTACATTTCTTTGGTTAAATTTATTCCTACTATTTTATTCTTTTTGATGCTATTGCAAATGGGTTTATTTTCTTAATTTCGTTTTACGATTATTTATTGCTGGTATATTTCTATATGAATTTGTATATTGATATTATATCCTGCAACTTTGCTGAGCTTTATTTGTCCTAATAGTATCTTTATAGATCCTTTAGGGTTTTCTACATATAATATCATGTCATCTACAAATAGAGATATTTTACATGTTTCTTTCCAATCTGAACACCTTTTATTTCTTTTTCTTGCCTAATGTATCTTGCTAAAAACTCCGTTACTGCACGACATAGGAGTAGAGAAAGCAGATGTGCCTAGAAATTTCTGACTACACACTGCACATTTTGGATTTTACCTTACTGGGTGCTGGACTTTGTTACATGCATTTAAATATTGTTGGGCGTCATCCTGGGGTCGCAGTTAAGTTACTTGAAATCAGTTTGATCCCTTTAAAACCTGTTTATAAGCTTTCTTGATATGGGTTCAAGGCAGCCTTTCCTTTGGTCTAGGGCTAATTTGGCCTCGCTACTAAAGCAATACTTTTCTGAATTTTTACCTACTACCCTGTGTATCAGGAGGCCTTCTTTCTCTGGAAGTTGAAATTAAACACTATCCCAAGCTCTGTGTGAGCTCTGGACCAGTTCTCAGGGACTGGCTCAGCTCTGGCAGTCTAGAGCTATGAGTTTCCTGGCCTCTGGCTTCTATTTCTACTCTGAAACTGTAGGTACAGAGTAGTATCATTTTCCCTAACCCGGTTAATATATAGTTTATCTTCGATGAGCTCTAGAAGCCAGACAAGAATGTCAATAAGTAGTGTGATGTTTCTGCTTCTTCTTGTTGTCAATGATGGAGTGTGGCAGAAATTTGTGCCAATAGAAATAGTACTTTTAAGAGAATATACTGTCTGGATAAATTATTGACTCTATTTCAGGGGCGGTGAGGGGAGGAGAGGTAGTGGTTCATTAGTATTATCTCCGGCTACAATGCCAGCAGTAGTTGGGTAGGAGTTCTGGCTTCTCCACTGATCCATCACCTGTGTAATGTTGGGGAGAGTTCTTAACCTCTCTGAGCTGATGAATCCTCATCCTTAAAATTGGATAAAAGTAAGTAGCATCAGGCTCACCTATGCTGACTACAAAAAAGACAGTGACTTTCAAACTTTAGATGAAATTTTATGTAGAATTCACACGTACACGGACATGCACATACATGTCAGTAAGAGGGAAAATACATAGATAAAGAGATTGGGGTGGAAGGAGCAATCCCAATGTGGCTTCTGCTTGAAT
>NW_006442512.1:5090001-5110632 GCF_000325575.1 Pteropus alecto
CTCCTGGCAGGGGATGGAGTGAGGAGAAGACAAAGTGGGGTTGGAGAGGAGTCCATGTAGGCTTGAGGGAAGCACTTAGTGGGTGGGCAAGGGCTCAGCAGTGTGGGTGGTCAGAGAGGACCCAAGGGGACAGGAAAGAGAAGGCTTTTGAAGTTGCTGGTAGTAAGGCATGAGATGTGGTCCCTTTTCAGGACCTCCAAGGTCTTCAGTAAACTCCGTTGTGGGTACGACTAGTTAGGCAGGTGTGTTCACCTATTTATTTGCATATTTATGTATTTGATTACTTATTTACTTATTTATTTTGCAGAACAAGGGAAAGGGGCTAATTCTGGTATTCCCATGGACTCTGTGAAATGGAGACAGACCCTTGGAGACAGAAGCTCATGGCAGAAGACATGCTGGGAATTGCCCAAGCCTGGGAAGAGCTCCTGGCTTCATGGGCTGTGCCGCTGGGGGCTGGAGAAATCTCCACCAGATGTCATGGCTATGGCTGAAGCAGTCCCCGCTGGCCTCTCAGTGACCCACAACACACAGAGGTGGAGCTGCTCCACGTGCGGCAGACGGGAGGAGGGAGAAGTGTGGCTGCCAGCTTCCCGCATATCCTACGGTGCCCACAGATGCCTCCTGGGAACCTCCGACCTCTGCAGAACAGACTTTGACAAACACGGTCCCTGTGGGGCTTTGTAATGTTAGCTTTGTAACCTGTGCGTCACTGGGGGCGGCATCTCTCCACTAGCTTGTGGACAGATGGGGACTCCGTCTGTCATGTCTTCCAGCAGCCCCATCTTCTTTGGAGCCGACAGCTGGCCTGGCGCCTCTGTGGAGTGGCAGCCCCTCCCCTTTCCAAGCCAAGTTCCTCTCAGCACCATCACTGTCTGTGGCTGCAGCAATGGCTAATGTGGGATGGTTAATGAGACCCTGGAAAATTCTTGTCCCCTGCACAGAGGAACAGATTTCAGGACTGGCGTCCAAGACCAGAGGTCCCAGCAGAGTGTACAGGTGTGCGTGAGCATTACAGGTGTCACTCTTTCAGGAGTTCTGTTTCCTCTTCCTCTTCTCAGAATCTTTCAGGGAGAGAAAACATCCTGCCTTCCTTCCTGGTACTTGAATCTCTCCCACTCAGGGCAGCCCAGACCTGGTCCCCAGATGCCTCTTGGAATACCTTTGTGAGGGAACAAGTGATCACTTGTTCCCAGGCCTAGAAAAATCCTGGACTGTGAGGACCACAGGTGATAGTTGGCCTGGTTCAGGAGGGAGGCCATAGACTTCAGAAACATCCTGACTAGGATCCAGTCCCAGCTCTAACATTCACTCGTTTTGTGACCTTGGACATGTCGTTTAATTTCTCTCAACTCCAATTTCCTCCTCTGCAAAAAACCTGAGATGATCGTTCTGATCATGAAATGAACATGGAACAAAATGCCCAATGACCTGTAGTTACTGAAATGCTGCATTTGTATCCATTGAAGGATGGGTTCCCAGGGAAGCACACTCCAAGACAGAGGTTAACACTTAGGATGTTAATTAGGGAGTGCCCTTGGGAGTCAGCGCCATGGAAGGAAAGAGAAAGAAATAAAAGTGGGCAGAAAGGGGAAATTCACCTGTGAGGCCCCTGGGGTGCAACAGCAGAGTCATCTGACCCTTGGGGAGCTCTGAAGCCAAAATAACCTTTTATACCCTGTGCCAGAAGTCCCCAGGTTCAATAATTCACTAGGAGGTGTCCCAAGACTCAGCAAACAGTTGTACTCATGGCAAAAATTTATTACTGTGAAAAGATGCAAAACAAAACCAGCAAAGGGAAAGGCACAAGGAAGGAGTTCAGAGGAGACCAGGCACAAGGTTCCAAGCAGCCTCTTGGGGGCGGGTGTGTGTGTTTGCGGAGGGGTTGGGGGTGGGGGAATCACACAGGACTTGCTTAATTCCTCCAGCAATAAATTGTGACATGTGTAAAATGTTGCCAACCAAGGGAGCTCATCAGAGGCTCAGTGCTCATGGTTTTTATCAGGGGAAAGTGGAGAGAGAGTGCTGGTCACATAGGTAGCCTCCTCCTGCCTCATACCAAAATCCCAGACTCCCAGGAGGCAAGCTGGCACTTAGCAGAAGTCATATTTTTCGGGCAGTTTAGACACAGTGGGCCACTATCACCAGGGAATGATGGGGACCTTCCCAAACCCAAGTTCCCGGATGTTAACCTTGCAAGCAGACCTTGCTAAGGAGCACAGTCTTGGGCAACTACAATAACTTTTCTGCACATTTCTCTGCCTCCATCAGTCGTTGGATGTGGTCCTCCTGGGGGAGAGGGGTGGCTTTGGACATGGCCACCTTCGCAGCCGAGGAATCCCCGAAGGGGCTGATCGCTGAAGCCTGCCGGCTACAGCCCTCCCAGCAAGACCTTCATCTGAGGGGTAATCTGCATCCGAGTGACCGCCAGAGCACACGATGAGTAAGGCATGCTCCTTGCCGTTGTGGCTGTGGAACACCAAAGAGCTCAGCTGTTGGAAATCTGCCAGCCTCACAATCAGGTCACATCACCATGCGTGGACCTTGGAGAACTAACATTGTTCATCCCCAACATTGTTCATCTATGAATCATTTACAGGACATGAGTAGGTCAGAGAGCGGGAGAGAGAATGTGGAGCTTGGTGTTCAACGGGGGAAGTGAGCCGGTGCTAGGGAGACAGCCTGCCTGTAAATACAGATAATTAGAGGGACTGATAGTAAAGACATATTTGCTGAATTGAATTGATTCCACTGACTGCCTTCCCCATGGTGAATGCTGGGGATTTAGAGACAAATAGGGTTTGGTTTCTGCCCTTGGGTGCTCACTCTCTATGGGGGAGACTGACTTTTAATTAGAAAGGTGTGATAATTGAGAGAAGCAAGGCACAGAGCAGTGGGGCAGGCCTGGGTGACCTCTATGCCCAGTAAAAATGGAGTGAGGAGGGAAACTTTCCAGAGGAAGTATCATTCGTGTTGGGCCCTGAAAGACGAGTAGGAGTTAGCCAAGGGGACAGGGAGAGAAGCAGGAAATTTCAGGAATGGCCCCAATGACAAATTTAAGGTACCTGGAAGCCCATGGCTTCTTGAGATCCCTGGTGTCTGACTCTTGTAAGCATTTTTTTTCTAGATCAGAAAGATTTTCTGGAGTCATAGAATCTCAAGTTGGAGAGAACCTTAAAAGCACCTCTAGCCAGACATGCATCCCTACAAAGTTTGCTTGCATCTCTCCGATGACAGGGAACTTACCGCCCCATGAGAACATGCATTCGTGTGGATGGCTCAGCTGTTGGCAAAGTCCTCCTTCTACGGAGCTGGAATATTATTTCCTTGTTTCTTCCACTCACTGATCCTGATTTTATGTTTTGGGTTGACCTAGGACAAGTTTATATTTTAACGCAATGATGAGGGTCTGTAGGTTTTCCACTATTACCCTCCAAGTAGCTGGTCCCTCTGTCTAGTCTCAAGGAGAGAGGCAGAGGCTGGAGCTTCAGGGCTACAGGGAGGCAATAGAATAAAGCAATTAAGCATGAGACTCTGGAGGAGTAGAGTCTCACCTACGCTCCTTACTGTGTAACCTAGGCAGATAATTTCACCTTTCTGTGCCTCAGTTTCTTCATCTGCACAATAGGATAAGCATAAGAACCCTACCTCATGGGGTGGTGGTGAGGATTAATTGACTTAATACTAGTGCAGTGCTCAGAACAGTGCTGGCATTTAGTTAGCACTCAATGTTCACGCTTCAGTTGCTATTAAAAAGTGACTGTACCTGCTGCCAAGCCACAGGAATGGTGCCACAGACCTATTAAAATTAGACGAAAATAGCTGACATGGCCTGATGAGGCTAAGGGTTTTGCCTGTAAATGAAAGCCACCTACCTCATTCATGCACTTTTCCTATCCACTTCGCTCTCTGATTTTGTAACCTATAGGTCAGCCATTTGACTGTCTCCAGCTCTCCCATATATAGTGTCACCCTTTGCTATGTAAATAAAGTTGCTGCAAGTCCCCAGTGCATGAATAATTCTGTTTTCTCCTCCCTTTAAATCCCCAAAGCAACCACAACTTTAGGCAGTTGCAAATACACATCGGGGGTGTGTATTTGTGTTACAGCATAGCACAGTGAACTTCAAACTGAATGTCACTCCTGGCTGCTCTGAAGGTCCTAGGTCTCTCCTTCTCTGGGAAATTCTCCTCAGGCCTTCCATCTGCCCCTGGTTTCCCTGGCTCGTCACTCTCGGGACCCTCCTCACATTCTCCCTCCCTTTGTTTTCTGTGCCCTTTCACCCCTCTCCCGTGGGCTGCCCCCAGAAATCAGGATCCTTTGCTTCTTAAGAAGAGCACCTTTTGGCCCTCCACCCACTCCTTGGGCTGGGACCTATTTCTGTAAATTGAAAACACAAGCAGGAACCACAGAGGTTATGACATGTCATTTTCCCTCTATCGTGATCAGTTTTCCCATGTGGCTTCCCACTCCACCAGACCCCGCTCAGTAAAGGGATCCAGGCCACAATGTAGTCTTTTCCTGAGATAAATTACTCTATACCCCTGCCTCCCTTTATAGGCAGATGGAGTTAGTGTCTTTTCCTTTTTAAAGCAATTTAACACTTGCCTACTAAGCCTGGAACGCCTTCCTTCCTTTTCCTTGGCTCTCTAAATTCTGCCTGCCTGCCCCTGAGGGATGAGCTCAGAGGCTGCCTTCTCCACGAAGCGTCCCTGATCACATGGCTTTGAATCTCGTGGCAAGACCCCGTTTGGCCATTACTTGCCGGCTACCTGGAGTGAGATCATCTAAGTCTCAGGCTTATGTGACTTGTTTCTGTTATGTTCTTTCCTAGAACCTCGGGAGATTCTTAAAGTTCGCTGGCAGGTGGCCTGGAGATGAGAAAAGAAAGGAAGTCGGAGAGACCTGTTTAATCCTAACTTTCTGAGTTTAATCCATCTTCTGGCTGTGTGGTCTTCTACCAGTACTTAACCTCTCTGAACGTTTTTCTCTTCTCTTCTCTTCTTTTCTTCTTTTCTTTTTTCTTTTCTTTTCTTTTCTTTTCTTTTCTTTTCTTTTCTTTTCTTTTCTTTTTTCTTTTCTTTTCTTTTTTCTTTTCTTTTCTTCTTTTCTTTTCTTTTCTTTTCTTTTCTTTTCTTTTCTTTTCTTTTCTTTTCTTTTCTTTTCTTTTCTTTTCTTTTTTCTTCTCTTTTCTTTTCTTTTCGGCCCCTGTGGCTGGAATTGCTGTCAGTGAGACCTTCTTTCTCCTTCAAAGAGAAGCTCCAATGCTAGCTCCTGCCCATCGTCTCCCCTGCTCCTCTCAACTCAAAGGATTTCTGTGCTCCCTGTATGTTCTAGTCTCTTGGCACATGTTACGCACTGCTGTGTGCCTGCTCTTTCCTCAAGCTCATAAGCAGGGCCTATGACTTAGTCATCTAGGTCTCCCCAGTGCCCAGAGCAGATATTTGCAGGGAATAGGAGCTAAGTAAATGTTTGTTGAATGAATAAATACGTAATTCTAATCCAATGCCCTGCTTTCCTACAACGATACTCACATCTACTTCTCTAACGTTGTCTCCCTCCATGGGCCAAAATTAGAATAAGCATTTTGTGGATTAAGACCGGAGCTGTCACATTGTGTTTGACCCTATTAAGACTCAAGATTGGAAGTGCCTCACAGTTTACTCAGATGGTGGCAACAGTGTCATCTGCCTGATAGAATGATGTCTGGTACAGCTTTGAACTCCAGGGACAACACAATTGGACCTAGAACGTGCTTCTATTTCACCATCCACTGTCTGCCTCCTGACCATTTTCCGGTTATCAGCTCACCCCTCAAAGTTCCACCATTACTGGGCCCCCACACAGGCCTGCATAGGCTTCCCCACACGGGGTTTCCAGAGTTGCCTCCCGCTCCCCAGCTGCCAGACTTATGTCTGGTCCAGGTGATACAGCCCGCTGAGCAGTGACACAGCAAAACCAGGACAATTACCCACCAAGGAGTGGTCCTCCTGCTAACCCATTGTTTCTAGAAAGAAAAGCATTTCCTTGTTTAGCCAAATGACATGTCATTTATAGCCAATGACATCAAGCAAATTCGAATTCAGTGAGTCACTTTAAATTTCACAAGCCTTCTATTTTCTTTCTTGTGGCATGAAATGTATAGGCCAATTCTGAAAACTCATAAGTGATTTGTTCTCACCACGTAAGTGCAAACTTGAGGACGATTTACTAATTAGCTAATTGTTTCTGCTTCCTGGGCATTAGCAAAGTGATCTTTAGACACAGATACATTCAAATTGTTGATCCCAGTTGTTACAATACCAACATAAGCTTCTGGTCTGAGCAGAAGTCATAAACACAGTGTTCTTAATTTCTACCCATTGGACTTGTGGGTTCATTTAATGCTAGCTTTGTCCCTAATGAAAGGCAAGGGAAATATCAGCTAGAAATTTCATAATCAGAATGTTTGCCTAGTTTGCTATTTTTAAGCACCACAGGCTTTGCTGGAAATGAAGAATATGCATTAGCCCAGCAAATGCTGCTGGTGGATGGAGACTGAGGTTCCTGTCTGCAGAGGTACAATTGAGAGGACAAAGAGCGGGCGTAAATAATGGATTAAGAGTGGCTCTTATTCGTCCAGCAGCCTCAAAATGAAAACACGCCACCAATGACTCATTGGATAATAGTAAATATGACGGGCTCATAAAACCACTGGTTCCCACGGGGGCTCTTCAGCTGCCTTTGTCTGGTCTTGAGCTTGTTATGTTCGGAAGCTACCAATTTAAACCTCCCTTCCCCCAGCAAAGATGTGGCTCCTGGACAGAGAGTTATTAGGGTGATTTGCAAAGTCTGGATGGCATGGGGAGAGGTGCCCCTCCATGTCTCTCCATGCTCCTCGGCTCTCCTGCATGTGTTCTGAGTCTGGCGCCAGTTCTGCACTGGGCCCCATCGAGGCCTGGATGCTGTATGGGCTTCATTATGGGGAAGGCAGAGACCTCAGCTCCAGGGAGCCTGAAACTGAGAGGAGACATGGCCTTGACATAAAGTAAGGGTTCTGAGCCCAACCTGGGAGACAAATAAAGAACATAAACATGTCTTTCCTCCACCATCCTAAGCATTTCTAGCCGGAATGAAACTGATAATAACAGCAGAAAGAATGTGCATTCTGCAGGAATATAGTTGCAATGAAAGTGGTTGTCTTCACATTGGGGGGGGGAGGGTGGCATGTGAGCAGAGGAATTGAGCTGGTTCTCTGAGGTCTCAGAGGCTTTACTAGGACCAAAGAGGGGAGGGCATAAGCAGAATGAGTTGGAAAATTTTCCTCAACATTGGCGTTATCTGAAAATGGAATGGAAATTCCTGTCACTGGAGGCCTACAGAATGTACTCATTCATTTACTGATCTTCCTTCAGCCACCTAACATTCATCGATGCCTTAGGCATAGATTGGATGTCCATTTGTGATAATAAAATAGACTGGGCGCTGACTTCTCTTTACAGGCAGATTGAAAGCCCTAAGAGTCAGGTTCTTAACTCAAAATCCTCAAGAGTAACTGATAAAGAGGGAATTAGCTTCAGCTCTGTTGCCAAATTACACTGGCAAAAGGATGGAGGTGGATTTATTAGAGTGTGTTGAGTGTATACTGTATTCCAGGAATCGGGCTAGATGCTTTGCAGAATGACTCTGGACTAGGAGTCAGGGATTCAATGACTGTGTGACCTTGTCAAGTCGCTTACCCTCTCTGGCCTTTAGTTTCCTTTGCAGTCAGTTGGAAATAATACCTACCCTTACACCTCCACAAAGCTGTGGTGAAATGAATTAATCAATTAACTAAGTAATTAATGCATGTACCCATTCAACACACACTTTCCCTTGACCCCTTGATGCTAGGCATTGTGTTTGATGCTGGGGAAACAAAGACAATTGGTACCAAGCTTGCCCTAGAATGGCTTGAAGCCTCACGTGAGAGCCGACGTGCAGTTATGAGGGTGTGGTCTGGGAGGTCTGCCAAAGTGGAACGGACAAGGACTCGAAGAACTTAGGGCAGGGAGGGAGTGGAGGGTGGTGGGGGTAGGAGACGCATGGCAGCTTTCCATGCCTGGGGACAATTGAAGAGAAGCATAAATCCAAACATATTATTATTGTGATGAGCACAGAGGAGCAGAATGCAGTAGACCCTGTCAACAGAAGGGAATACATCCTGAGATCTGTGCGAAGCCCCAGTCATGAATCTCACCACAGCTCCAGCTCTGGGCTTTTTTCCAAGGTCATTTTCTAAAAGAAAGCAAGCTCTCAATCACTTTCCAATAGTCCTTGCACCTGATGAAAAGAGAACCAGGAATGGGAGCTGTGAGGGGCTCCAAACCAGTGGTCTCTTCCCCCATACCAGGCTTGCATGACCTGGGATTTAAATGTGCGACTCAGAAACTACAACTGATTACCGACCTGGAGATTCTAGGGTTGCCAGCAAACGATCGAAATCAAGAATAGTAAATCTGTAAATGATGAGAGTCAATAATCTTAAGGATGTGACTTCTCGTAGGACACAGGGAACTAGGGGTGGGGAGGGGAGGAGAATTTTCTTTTCATCTGTGGTAGAACCTTATACACCATGGATATTTGGGAAATGATGATGGTGATTGAATGGCACGACAGTTTTTGCTTTACAGACATCTAACTAGGTAACTTGGTGGTGATGGTGCTATGGATTTTGGAGGGAGGCAGACCCATGTAAACCTTCCAGCTCTGTACCTGGCTGCTATGTGAAATGGGCCAGAACTCTCATCTCTTCATGCCTCAGTTTGCTTACTTGCAGAATAAGTACGACAACAGCACTAACCTCCAGGTAAGGAATGAATGAGCAGTTTAAATAGTAATTGCTCAATAAGTGGTTCTCAGCAGCAGGATCTTGTTATTGGTCTCCATCTTCATCTTTCCATCACCATCATTCTTCACTTTTGAAAGCCCAGGGATTGCTGGGTCCCCGGAGGTCTTCTAGGTGCCTCCTTGGCTCCCGAATTCCCACTCCAGAGCAGACATGGGGCCCAGTTGGAACCATGCTTTTCTCTAGCTCAGTGCTCCCCAAACTGGAGCATGCGGCAGAATCAACAAGGATCCTTGTTAAAATACAGAGTTTCTGGTTTAGAAGGTTCGGAGTGGATCGGGTCTAGAATTTGCATTGTTGGTGAGTCCTCAGGATTACGCTTTGAGAACCACTGTTTAGCCCAAGTTTAGCCAAAAGGCCCTGTCCAGATACATCCAATAATCAGCGCTCTGAACATCATTTGCCCTCTCGCTTAACCAGCTTTCAGAGGCTGGCTGTTTTCACAGATAGGCCAAGGCCAGTTACCACCATGGATTTGGTCACTGCTGAACACTTTCCTCTTTTCTATGTAAGTCATTCACCCAAATTCTTAGCCCCCCTTTCCCCAAAACCAAGTAAAATGTAGCACAAGTGTCCTGGGTTGTGAGACCCACGAGGATAGGGGCTGGTATGCCTTGTTCTCCATTGTCTTTCTGGTGCGTAGGACATTTTATCAACTGAAATTGTGGACAGAAAAGGGGCTCTATGGAAAGTAACCTCACAGGGTGATCTGACCATAAATTCTTAACTGAGCATGTCATGGTGGATAGTGATGCCCCAGGCCTGTAACTTCTGCAGTAAAAGGCTTCTCTTTGCCTTAAGCAAGCCCTGTCCGCTGTTTCTGTGCATCCAGGTTAATACACCTTTGAAATGCCTCTTTTTAGACTACCCAGAAGCATAGCTATCCCCAAGAGAGCACATAATCTTAACTGTCCCGTAACCCAATCCTCGCCTTGCTTTCTCTCACCTTCATGTAATCTTCCTTACCTTCTCTCCTTTATACTAAATGCATAAAAGAAAGCTGCAAACTCATTTTTAAGAATCCTTTTTCTCAGTCTGTTGAGATCTTGCTTCCAGGCATATCCTTTGTTGGGCTCAGAAAATATTTTTATTTAAAAATTTCTACAGGTTTGTACATTCTTACATCAACAAAACGGAGGTAGGTGCCCAGCCAGAACTTGCTGGTGGTCGATGCCCACACAGCTGATGCCAGAGGAGGCCTAAGGCCCTTTGGGATCAGAGTTTTTATGCTTCCCTTACTTGGTCCTCAGTGGACTGTCCTTGGGGACCTTGGAAGCTCTCCTCACGTTTAACAAATTCGAAAGTGCATCAGTTCTATTTAGACCTGCAGCCTATGTGCAGTACTGAGGGTACCACAGTGAACCGCACTGTGAATGTTACCCCAACATCGCCTCCTTCAGGAAGCCTTCCCTGAATGTTCCCTCCCCCTTGGTCTGGTGCTCTTCCTTAGTGCTTCAGCAAGAGCCTGTATACCCTCACATACCATCTCACTTATCTCACAGTTTTATAAATGTTGTCTTTCCTGCTTTAGTCTCCTCCCCTCTACTTGACAGAGAGATTTTGAGGACAGGAACTGTGTTTTACTGACATTCAATGGCTGTTTGTTGAATGAATGAATGAATGAATGAATGAGGAATCATCTGAGGTTACATGCTCAATAAGCATGTATGAGCAAATTCTGCTAAAAGGTCACAAGAGTCTCCTTATGCTTTCCTGCCTCTCTCATCCCTCCTGGGGTTTCCACAGGAGGCTCCGATGTGTGAGCTCTCTGAGCACAGAGTGAAGGTGCCTCAAGAGGGCACTCCTTTCATAACTTTAAAGATCTTCCCCATTTCCTCTCCATCTCCACAAGGAAAGTTTTGCCCACACACATGCTCCAGGTTCCAGTTCAGCACCCTAGCTGTCTTTGGATGGTACGGTGGGGTGGGGTCTTGAAGGAACCCTTCATAGTAATCGGGACCTGCCCTGATCTTGTGCCTGGGACTTGGAGTGATGAAAAGCTGTGGCCCAGAATGTACCTGTCTTCCCGTTGGGTGACCGAGGGCTTGTTATTGCATCTCTCTGAGCCTCAGCTTCTCCTCTGTAAAATGGGGGTAGTAATAGTGTCAGTCTTGTAGGGTTGCTGTGGGGATTAAATATTTATACAGTGTTTGGAATACCTCCTGGCACATAAGGCATGTTCAATAAGTGTTAGCTGCTTTGATGATAATAATGGTGATGACGACAATTCAATGATGAAGGACTCTGTGTCATTCCCTTGTGCCTTGCCAAACTGCATGGTACCTTAGCTCCTCTGAGACCGGGGCCTTCCTACCTCCTGGGATCTCCCCTACAGGGACTGGCATCCTGCCTGGAGCCCTGCCACCTGCCGTTTCACCTCCTCTACGCTATCTTCCAGGATCTCAGCATCCTACCTGGCCCCTCTGTCCCAGTCTGCTAAGATACAGCCCTGGCACCTCCCTGACTCCACTGTGTATGACCCAGCTCTTGACTTCTGCTGCCTTTTACCTCCTCGGGCTTTATTTTGTTTGGGAGGAACTGCCAGAACACCATGCATGCCCTTCCTGCCTTGCCTTGTCGTGGAAAGTACCATGCAGGGTCCCCGACCCTTTGTAATGCAGGAGGGCTGGTTGCCTGGTTCTTGTTTATTACATATACTTAGATATTCAGCAGTGGAAGCTGGATAAAAAGAGCCAAACTCAGGACTTTATGGGTCCATCTGGGGTCCCTTTTCTTTTCACTATGTCAACAGAAGAGGCAAGTCTGGCAGAAATTTGGACCCTTGATCTTAATCCTTGCTTTTACAATGTTCCCCCCAGCCCCCACTGTGTTGGTTCAAAGACTGTTTGGGGGCAGCTGAATATATCATATGTTATAAGGCTGAGTTTGGAGAGAAGAGAAATAAATTGTTACTATTATGGATGAAGCAATTACCATAAATCTATTTTTAATCTCTTCTTCCTTTTAAAATAATCGAGGCTGTCTTTTCATGAGAGGAAGAATCCAGGCTTTGATACGAAGGAAGGTGCAGAAAACTCTCCTTCTTCTAGCTGAAAATGCTAATTGAGCAGCCACTTATTTTTTTAACCTTCATTAACTGCATTAGCCTGCATTAACACCTTTTAAAACCTCTTTAAAATTGCGTTGAATTCACTTTTTTAAATCTCTTCTTTTCCCTGAGTGTGGAATCACTTTGATCTTCATTTTTTCTTTGATGACAACTTTGGGTTTAATTTGTATTTGGGAATTGAAATGCAAATTTGCAGTCACCCACAACTCCCCTCCCCTCTCCCCATGCTCCGATGGGTGATGAGAGCCAGATTAATGTTGGTGCTGTGACCCTGGCCAGAGCAACCGCCAGCCCCTGCCAGGTCCTGGGGGTTGTTGGGAGAACAGCTTATTTTGCCTGTAGGTTCTGGACCCTTGAGACAATTCTATAAAGTGCACAATGTCATGCCTGCCCAGTCATAGAAAGAGTTGTTTTTCAATATTTTATAGGGGGATTCTTTCTTGTCTCTGAATATTGTTTTTCTTTGTCTTTTGCCATGATGTGTTGATGCTGGGGAGAAAGTTATAGAAATTTTCAAGAGAAGAAAGACATACAACAATACCGTTTTTTTGTTTTGTTTTGTTTTGTTTTGTTTTGTTTATGACATGAAACAGAATTAACATATGACCCAGCTATTCTACTCCTGGTATATACCCCAAAGAATTGAAAAGAGGCATTCAAACAAAAACCTGTACATGAACAGCATTATTCACAATAGACAAAAGGTGGAAACAAACTCAAAGTCTATCATCTGATAAGTGGATTAAACAAACGATGGTATATCCATGCACTGGAATATTATTCGGCTACGAAAAGGAATAATGTACTGAAACACACTACGATGTGGATGGACCATGAAAACATTATTCTAAGAGAAAGAAGCCAGACTCGAAAGACCGCAGTGGGGTGGGGGCAGGGGGAAACGGGGAGCGAATGCTTGAAGAGCACAGGGTTTCCTTTAGGGCTGATGAAAATCTTCTAGTGCTAGATACTGGTGAGGGTTGCACAAACTTGTGAATATGCCAAATATCAATAATGTTTTGTATATTTTACCACGATAATGCTAATTTAAAAAATAGTTTTTATTCAAAGGGCAGTGAGTTTGACTCCAAGATAATGTCAGCATTAGGCCTAAGGTTATAGGATGTGGGGAGACTGAAGGAGGGTGGAAGAGTGGAAAGAGAACAGCCTTTGCAATCAGATAGACCAGTGTTAGGTTGTCATCAGTTCTGCTTCTTCTTGGCTGAGTGCACTTGGATCATTAAACTTGGTCTTGGGAGCCTAGCCTCAGTTTCTTCATCTATAAAACAGGAATAATAATACCTACCCCCACGTGGTTATTGGGAGGATATAGAGAGATGATACAGTTCGTGTTTCTAGCACATGTGGGTGCTCAATGAGAAAACTGCCCGCCTCGCCTTCTGGCTCAGTCAAGGTTATTTTTATCGCAAGCAACAGAAAACAAAGTTAGCAGACGCAAATAAAATAAGAAACCGCATTGGAAGACTCCCGGGGTATTCCAGAAGTCAAAGGCGAATGGCCTCGAGGCGGGCAGGAGCCGGGCTGCTCCCGGGCCCCTGAAGCCTCCAGCTGGTGAGCCTTTGCTCGGCCCAAACCATCCCCTGACCAACTTGTGTGTCCCAGTTCTTTTTTCAGTTTACCGGAAGAGAGAGTCTGATTGGCTTGAGGTTGGTGATGCCATCCTTGCCCAAGACAGGGTCTTGGAGTGCCCTTATGACCCTGGGGGCCCACCCCTGCATCCATCAAGGGTTGTTCCCTGGGAATGGGAGTCCCGAAGCAGTCGCCCCACTGGCCCCCATTGCACTGTCCCTTAGTGGCTGGTATGGGGCAGGGTGTGAGGAGAAACAGCACACGCAGAGAAGGAGCAGCCCTGGATGCAAGCCTGAGCTCCCCCTGGCCGGAATCACCTTCTTTCTCTCTCCTCTAACCTGAAGATGCGGCTTCAAGCATCTTCGTAGCTCTGGACCAGGCGCACCTGGTTCTTCTTTTACTTTTCACCACAGTGTAAGACTGATAGAACTTCTTATGCCCGGTTCCAATTGCACCTCCTCCTTGAAACCTTCCCTGACTAGCCCCCACCCCAACTAAGTGTTATCTCCCTCCTCTACTTAAAAAAAAAGCACAGACTGCCAATTGATATCTCTGGTATTGTTCAGCTTCCCAGTGCGTATGTGTGTGTGCGTATGTGTGTTCTCTGCACCCATGCTGTGTGGGCTCCCGTGCCACATCGCTCATTTGTAGCTTTGATAGCGTCAGCACAACGCTTAGCGGTATGTAGGGGTGATGAGGAGGGGATGACTGCAAGGAGACAGAGGAACCCTCTCCAGGGCACAGGCAAGAACTTACTGATGAAAAATGACCACCGCTGTCTAATGAGGCCCCATGTGTCTTGGGCAGGACCTCAGAAAGAGGGTCAACTTATAGAACTGCCATCTCAGGAAGGGCCTCCTGGCAAAGATCTTGCCCTAGGGGAAGAAGGGAGGCACACAAACCTGACCCTCCCTGAGCAGAGGGAGATTTTAAGTGTACCTCACGCTGTCCACTGTGCAGACTCGGAGAAGGAAAAGCTACGCCTCCGCCCCATGGGGTTCAGGGTCCCCACTGGGGAAATAAGATGTCTGTGAAGCAGCTCAACTTCATTTAACTCTTACTGTGCACTTTGCTGACCGTGTGGCTGAAAGCAGGCCTTTTAACCTCAGTTTTCTACTCAGCAAAATGGGAGCAAAAATAGCTATTTGGTTGGTTGTTGAGAAGATTAAAAGTACTGAAATCAAAGTAACTCACACCCTGCAGCATATCATCGCTGCGCAGTGAATAGAAGTGACTTTAAGAAATAGGCTAGAGACTGTGGTCCTGGAGTGGAGAGGAATTTGAAGGAGACCATGAGTAACTGGGGAGGCCTTGGGGATTTCTGTGTCTGGACCTCTGGTGCCCTGCCTGGAGGCCAGCTTTTGTTAGCTCCTTTGGGTGTAGTGTCTCTCGGGAGGCAGGGCCGTGCTGTGAAACTCTGTTTGCTCTGAGGTGATGGCTTGGAGATGCATTTAGAAATCCTGTATGTAGCCTGGCTGGTGTGAGCATGCGGTGAACCGTGGCTCGTGAACTAGGAGAGACACACTTTCCAGGCAAGGCCCCTCTCCTGTTTACTCCCACCAGTTGACTAAGATCAGTTCGTTTTTTTCCTATTCTGAACTGAGAAATGATAAAGACCTAAGATTGCTGAGGTGGTTGTGGAGAGAAATACTTATTTTCATCCTCCCACAAAAGGCAGAGTGCCAGGGAAGCAAACCCACAGGATAAGCATAGTATATCTTCCTGGAAGGTTAATTTTCCTGGAAGATTTTAATATTAAATCGAACATGTCAGAAAGCAAAATTCCTATGAATTTTTCAGTTGAAAATCTGTAGGGCTTTCACAATTAGAAGAGGCCCTTCAATTATACTGCAGCCCATGAAAGTATGCATTCTTTTCCATCTAAATCTTACTTTCATGGAAAATTTTGGGTAGCTGGGTTAGAAATGGGGCCATTGGGATATGAACCCTAGGTATAGACTTCCAGATTCCACCCTCTCTGCTGGATCTTGGGACTGCTGTTAGGGCAAAGCTGTGCTATTGCTTTGTCTCTAAGGTTCTGAATTCCAGCTGGAAAACCAAGAAGTGGGAGACACACACAAGGCCTGAGGCCACAACTCAATGACCTTCTAGTTGCTACATCCCACAGGACAATTTTTAATGTGACACAGAAAAAAGAAGTCATGAGCTCTACCATCACTCAGGAAGGAGGTGGGGGTCATTTAAGGTCATAATCAGCCTAAAATTGTCCTTTTGCTTTCATAAAAGCCTGGGATATCTGCAAAAACTCTTTCCATCTCAATGTAGGCACAACAAGATCAAGGTCAAGGTCATTATTTTAACCTCTCTGCTGGTTGGTGGGTAGATCTAGTTCAGGCTTTACTTATAACTGGTGACTTTGGGTACATTATTTAAACTTTGTAGGCCTCAGTTATCTCATATTTAAAATGGTACTAATTAATAATACTTTCTTTAAAGCACCATTTGGAGAATTTGGTGAGGCTTGGTGTGGTGTCTAGAACATGATGCACACTCAATAAATGTTATTATCATTATTAAAATTAATAAAGCTACCAAGACTATTAGAAGGATTAAGGAATATACAAATGGAAACCAGATCTCAGAATTTCCCACTTGTAATACTTAAGAAAACAAATGCTAACATTGATGGCTAAGAAAAGAAATAGATTCTAGAGTAGAATGGAGAGATATAACACATTAGGCTCCTTTTAAGTAGATAAAAAGCTGGAGATTTTTTTTTTCAAGACTTCCAAACCCAGAGTAAAGCAATGTGGCTGGGTTTTCTTCCTTTTTCTCTCTTCTGTCTGGGGAGTAAGGGGAAGGCTGCAGGGAATTTGAAATGAGAGACAGTGGTCAGAGAGTCCACTCTCCTCTAATGGGATGGAGACCTCGGGGCTCTGTTCTGAATTTGGGGGAAGATCCCTAGTTCAGGACGGTTCCCATGGTGATGAAATACATCCTTGAAGCAGGTGGACTAAACCCTGGGTCAGGGCACTTAACGAGCTTAGAAAGAGAAAGCAGAGCCCAGTAACTCTAATCAAGAGTAAGTATATCATGCCTTAGCTGAGCTCATCCTGAACCTGCATCCTCATCCCTCTGTTTGAAGAAAAGTAGACAGAAATGAGTTATCAGGCCTCAGTTAGAAGTTCAAAGCCCAAACAAACTGGTCTCAGGTGCGGCGAAGTTGTTGAGAAGTACCTTCACTCTATCAGTGCAAACAGGAAGTCCAGAACTATTTAAAGGGAAGAAAAATAAACAGAAACCACATGGCAAAAATACAAGCATCCTATAGCCCAAAGAAGAAATACCCAACCTAGAAGAAAAGACATTCATGGAACAGAAGGAGACTCATCATTGCTGCTTCATATATAGAACAGCTGCATAAATATAAATTCTAACTCTAAGTTACAAGATAACAAACCAGAATGAACTAGAGATTGTAGAGCTGAAAAAGTAAACTGAGGACCAAAGCCTTCATATATGTTAAATATATTAGAAAATGCCAAGAAAGAATTGACACAGTTGAACATATATGAAATTACCAGCATAGAGGAAAGTCTCGATGAGGTAGATGAAAGACAAAGAAATTACAGCAATGACAGAGGAATTGCTAGATATCAAAGTGAGACGGCGATGCTCCAATACGACTCTAACAGGTATCTCCTGAACTCGAGAACGCAACTAAGGATGAAGAAGATGTACTCAAAAGTGTTCCAGACAAGTTCCTTAAAATAAAGAAAAAACAATTCTACAGATCAAAAGAGCTTATGATGTTTCAGGAAAATGTGATAAATACTGATTGCTGAGCATAGCCTATGGAGGCGATTGAACTTCCAGGATAAAGAAAGGTGGTGGGTTCAGGGGGTGGGGGGTGGAAGAAAATCAGTCTGACAGCTGGCTTTCTCCATAACAATCATCAGTTCCTGAAGACGATAAAATAATGTCTACACAGTTCTGGGGGAAGTAGAGTGTTGCCTAAGAATATGACATACAGGCATGCTATTATTTAACTGTAAAGACTAGGTAGACAGATATTCTCAAGTGTAAGAGAACCTATGAGCACATCATCCATGTGGGCGCTACTTGGTAAGGAAATCCAACCAAATGCATTATGACTAAAAACAAAGAATTCTTGAAGGAATTAAGTTGGACTGATGGTGATCACGTAATCTATTTAAAAATAAAATTTTGAAGAACTAAGGGAGCTATGGCTATCAAATGTGAATATTGTAAACCTTATTAAAATAATAT
This sequence comes from Pteropus alecto, assembly GCF_000325575.1. Classification (NCBI taxonomy): domain Eukaryota; kingdom Metazoa; phylum Chordata; class Mammalia; order Chiroptera; family Pteropodidae; genus Pteropus; species Pteropus alecto. The sequence continues at coordinate 5,107,779 of NW_006442512.1, forward strand.
AACTAATAAAAATAGAAAAATAGAAGGAAGTATGAAAATACTAATGTCTTTATATCGAGTAGAAGTATCAGTTGCTATTGTGTTTAACAGCGGTCTTCAGCATTTTTAGTACCAGGGACCGGAGCTCCTACGAGAATCTAATGTTTCATGATCCGAGGTAGAGCTGAGGCGGTGATGCTAGTGCTGGGGAGCAGTTGCAAATACAGATGAAGCTTTGCTCGCTAGCCTGCTGCTCACCTCCTGCTGTGCAGCCCCGGTTCCTAACTGGCCACGGACTGGACCATACCAGTCTGTGGTCTGGGGGCTGGGGACCCCTGGTTATAATATGAACATATAGTTTAAGAAAATAATGATCATAAATATAATGCTTTTCATAATCTCTTTAGTTAACCTTATTGGAATCTTTTAAAAAATACTTTTTGCGATAAAGAAACATTTATTTGAAGTTCAACAATTCTTTCTGGTTCATTTCAGTTTGTTTTCCTTTTGATAAATTCATGTAAAATTAAATTTATACTTTTTATTAAACTAGCGTATTTGGTATTATCCCATTTTTATTAAAATATTTCTGACTTTCTCTCTACATATGTATCCAACTATTTGGTTTTCTCTTCATACAAATGCAGAGAAAGTTATCTGCTATGAAGTTTACCTAATGTTAATAATAATTATTTCTGAGTGATAGTTAATTTGGCTTTTATACTTGTCTGCATTGCTTAGGTTCTTTAGAATGAACATACGTATCTTTTAAAATAATAACTCTACACTGATTTTTTTTTTCCTGTTTGTTGTTGTAAAATAGAAAACCCTAAAAATAATTGCGCCAAGAGGTTAACAGTGTTTTAATTCTGGGCTATGGGAACAGAATGCTTTTCTTTTCTAGCTTGTACTCTTTTCTATATTTTTTCAAATTTTTAAAAATGAAAAATTTTAAGTTTAATAAAGTGATGCAAATACAGAGGAAGAAGCAGGCATTTTGCAGAAGGCACACTTTGAAAGAAAGCAAATCATCCTAATTTTGGATGTTGACTAAGTTGTAGAAGTGATAGGAACAGAGCTGTCTGGTGCTGTCTGGTATTCAGCAAATCTACTGGGTGAGACTCAGAATTTAAAGTCTAAACTCTGAGTGACTGCAGACATAGCCTGCAAATTCTTTGATGTAAAACATGACCATTTCAGCAAAGATTGGCATGAGATGATAATAGATAGATAGATAGATAGATAGATAGATAGATAGATAGATAGACAGACAGACAGACAGAGACAGACAGATAGCCAGCCAGCCAGAGGAGAATCCTGGGTGGAAAAGGGACAGAAGACAAAGAACAAAAAACTGTTGATTAGAACACTTCTATTCGTCCTCCATTAGACAAAGGGTTTCTCCATTCTTCATGTACTTAATGGGGTATCTGGTAGAGATTGGATTTTAAAATTGCAGCGGAGCTGGAAAACCATGATAGAGATTGGAATTCATCTGTTGAGCAGTTCTGGGAGTGACTCCTTTTTTGCGGCCTTTTAGTTGGCGCAGCAAGTACTTGCTTGTTTTTCTCAAGGAATCTCTGAAAAGCAGAGGCTACAGCCTGCAGTGCTCGGTGTCTTGTATAGAATGCTCCTGGTATGTTAGGGGGACCTGATCCTCTCGAATTAGAGTCGTACCTGCACCCCACTCCCCCATTCAGCAACTGGATTTACAATACTGTTGCACTGGGTTGTTCATGTTCTCTTTTCTCGAATTTTCTCCCGGGAGATCTGAAGCCAAGATTGAACCAGGCCAAACAAGGTGTGCGAGCTGCATTCCCTCTTCCCCTCAGATAGATGGAGAGGGTGGGTAACTGTGCGTGGAACTGAACACAAGCTGCTGCTGTGCTTCCCTCACCGAACAAGGCCACACCTAAAAGTGGGAGTCATTTGATTGTCAGGTCTGGGTCCTGGTAGCCAGACCACACCTGTGGGGCTTGGGAACATTGCTGAAGGAAAGGGATATCCTGGGGCAGGAAAAGAGACACTTGCACTGTGTGATTTTCTCGTCCCACTGGGACCAAAAGGAGCGGGCTGTGAGGTGCGGAGCCTCCTGGAGATTCCTAGGGCTCCTGGAGGCAGAGTTGTTCCTCCCCACACAGAGTCCTGCTAGGAGGCTGGCAGACAGTGTGAGGTCAGGTTTTGGGCTATGAGCTTTAAGTCTAGCCACTCTAGTAGCAGTTGTAAATTAATCTCCATATAGTACATACAGTACTCTAAGCCTTCAGTAAAATTGTGTCAGAATACTAGCCTCGTCTTAGCTGAGTTTGAGGCTGGAGACATTGGCTAGCATCCAGAAAAGAGATGAATCAGTGAACAGGTGGTGGACACAGTGGCCTGGAGAATCAGATTATGATATGGTAGGCGGTGACCCTCCCGTAGAGGAGCTCCAGCCTGGGGCACAGTGGCTGGGGAGTCAGATAATAAGAAACGATCAGAGTGTGTTACTGGATGTGTTCGGATTCTACTGAGAGGCTCAGAAATCCTTAGAGGGAAATCCCTGGAAACACTGGCCCCCTGCTGCCACAGGAGATGGATGCTTGGACGGCATTTATTGGGTTATTAAAAGAAAGGTGACCCTTGAAATCTGGAGGACGGGAGGCATTTGGGTTATTTGTAAGAATGCTGGGGTAATGTGCATCTGCCCGTTCTCATTTCACAGTGAATGCTCAGTCATTCTCACTTGATTATCTAAAACCCCGAATTCAAAGGCACTTTCTGACATTGCTGGAGGGCCCTGAGCCAGTTGCAGTCAACTCACCAAGGTGGTAGGTTACCAAGAACAGGGGTGATGTGGGTCCCCTTCCCTTAGAGCAGGGGCTGGATGAGGGGCATT
>NW_006442512.1:5110677-5139080 GCF_000325575.1 Pteropus alecto
AGGGCCTGCCAGGCTGCTACCTCACCATGGCTTGCAGCCCCCTGTCCCAGGTCGACCAACTTCTGTCGACCTTAATTTTTAGGCAAAATATACCGGAGTATTTTTGGGAACCACAATTTCCCAGTTCTTTACTTCGCTACATTCTTGCAATGCAGCTTGTGGAAAATAGATATTTTTCTTTTTTTCCACACAATTTCCCCCACTCTCCATTTCCATTATTTTATTTTTATTTTTTTGGAAAAAAATGTTTATCTGGTTTCTTCTTTTTCTAATATGACTAATATGTGCCCACTGTAGAAACGTAATATCTTTTAATTTGGGGGACTATCAGCTTGCAGAAGCCTGTGAGGTATTGCAAGTGGACAGATTTGTCTTTATGTGGGCCAACAAAAGGCCACCTGCTGCTGGGTGGTGGGGGTGTGTGTGCGGGCAGTCATCATAGTGCTGCTGCCACCACTCACGAGGTGCTGGGAGAGCAGAGGGGCAGCCACTGGGGGGCGCTCAAGTCTCTGGGCTGAATAACAGTAGTAGTGGCCCTGCGTGCCGGGAAGAGGGTGCTGTGGAGGCAAGCGCCGAGCATTGTAACTTTGATTCTAGTGAGTCACGCCTTGAAGGATTCACCTTGGAAGACCCACCTGGTTTGCTGCAAACCCTCCTCTTGGTCCAAGGGTGCCCCACCAGCAAATTCTGCCATCTGTAGAACTTTTATGATATGTAGGGCCTTAAGGCACCTGGGTAGATTGCCTTCAAAACACAATCAAATTTAATCTTCACAATAACCCTGTAAGAGATGTTACTATTCCTATTTTATAGGAGAGAGCAAATTGAGGCTTCGAAAAAATAGAAAAGTCGTTCAGAGCCAAGATTATCCAGCTATCAGAGAATGAAGCTGAGCATCTCAACTCACACCACCGACCTGAAAGCCCAAGCCACAAACCATTTCCCTGTGTTGCCCCTGGAGGGAGCTGGGATGAGAAAGCATCAGACTCTCCATGGGGAGTGGAAAGTCTGGTTACAGCAGCAGGAGGCCCAGTAGCCTTACCCATGTGTCAGTTGTTTGGGGACCTGCCATTTCACAGGTAGTGCTCTGGTTTTTGCAGAGGGCCATCAGACCTGACCGGGAAGTGGAGACTTATCTTCAGGTTAAATCTGAGTGGGGTGCTGGTGTGCAGAGTGTGGTGTGGCATATGGAGGGTGTGCCTGCTTACCCTGAGGGTTCTCGGGTCTGAGCCAATGACACCAGGGTTGTGAGGGTTCGCATGCTCAGGGGCCACTCCAGGTGTGGGTGTTTCTGTCTGTCTGCTGGGTGGGTCAGGAAACGCGATGAGTCCTGTCTCCAGCGAGCAGCATTGCTCCAGGAAGGCTCACGTCCATGTACCCTGGGGCTCCTGTCCATGGAGCACAGTAACAGGAGACTGTTTTGAAATGGGGCGTGGGGTAGGGATGGGAGTGCCCTCTGAGGAATGGGGAAGCCGAGGGCATGTCTTGTCAATCTGAGCTTCCTGTGACGCCCGGTGGCCAACAGAACTAACTTCTGAGAACTAAAAGTACAGACCAAATGAGCCAAAAGAGGAACTTGCAGATCATTTTGTCTGATACCCTCATTTTACAGATGAGGAAACTGAGGCTTGAGGGAAGTTGTGATGTATCTAAAGTGACGAAACCGGTGAGAGGCAGAGGTAAACAGGCACCTGACTTCTGACCACACCTGCGGGCCACACGAGGTCATCCCTGCAGTGACCCTGGCTCTCTTCTCGCCTTATTACACAGTAAGCCCATCTCCACCCCAAACCCCAGCTCCTCCCTTTTGTTGCCCAAGATGTTCTTTCCTATCCCCAGGACTGTGCTCACACTGTCTCTCTGCCGGACCCTGCAGTGGCTGCTCGGTTATCCCACTGGCTTGCCCGTGGAACTCCTCATTATCCTTTACAACCTAGTTTGAATACCACCTCCTCCAGGAAACCTCCCAAGTCTGCCTGCCTGGAAACATCCCTTTCTCCTCTTTATTCCTGACCTCATTGTTTGGGCCTTTCTATAGGACCAGTTAACTGCTTTCCCTCTCTTTATCACAATAGTTCACATAGTGCACAATTTTCCTGGAACACGGGGTGAGTATCATAACACCCGCCCTCTCCACCCTCTTTTGAACATGAGAAATCTAAGACTCAGGGATGTTTGATGATTAATGACTGGTGGAGCAGACACAGCAGGCACCCAGGCCTCATCGCTCCCACCCCATTTGGACAGGAGCCAGCCGCCTTCCTCTGCAGAACCACCTCTGTCGTCTCTAGGAATGGGTCCACTGGAGTTGCGCAGTGTGCAACCTGTGTGACTGTACTCCTCAGCATTCCTCAGTCTCGCTTTTGTGTCCGGCTCAGGGCTCTAAGTGAGGCAGATGCTCAATAAATGTGGATGGACTCAGAGGAACCACAATTCAAAGATAGCTCTCTTTTCTTTTCCTTCTCTCTCTGTTTCTTCCCTGAATCAGTTTGCCCCGCCGCCCTCCACCCCCTTTAACACCCTGCATTTTCCACTGAATTTTTTTACTGAGAAGAAGCACATTTAGAGATGTGAGCTGCGTACTTTGCTGGGTCTCAGCTTTGATGAAACTCTGATGCTAACACTAGGGAGACAGACAGATGCTGCAGCTGACTGTAGGAGGGAAGGGAGGAGGGGGTAAGGGAAGCGGGGAGACTGGGAGTGGGAGATATGGGGGCAAAGAGGATTGGAGGAGGAAAGGAAGGAGCGGGAAGGGGAGGAAGGAGTGGGGAGGGGAGGAGGAGTGGGGGAGAGGCATCCAAGGGCATGATTCTTCCTCTCCTGTTCCTCCTATAGGGAGTTCAAACTTGCCACATGTCTGATGGGTCTAGCTGTGCTCTGTACAGCGAGTGACCCTGTGTGTATGTGGGGCAGCGGAGGTAGCGTGAGAGAGTGTGCCTGCGGTGAGCGCGAGGGGCCAGATTGAGGCTGGGGGGGGGCGGGGTAGCTGGAAGTCTGTGCTACCCCAATACCGCTCACTCTAACCTCAACCTCCTCCACCTCCCTTTCATTCTCCATGGGTTTTGAGGTCATATTAATTTCTAGCTGTGTGGCTTTGGTGAGTACATTAACCTCTCTGAATCTTCAGTGGTAAATAGGCTGATATCTTCCTCCTAAGGTCCTTGTGAGTAAATAAGATACTTTATTTACTGGGCCTGATTCATAGAGTGTGCTAAATAAACAAGTATCAATCCTCCTGCCCCTCCTTCAAATCCACCTCTCAAAGCCCGGTGAGGCAGGGTTTTCAAGGTGAGTGCCTGAGGCAAAACCATCCCCCGGCAGTGGTAGGATGGTAGAGGACATTTGGGCATGGCAGAACAGGAATGCTAGCTCTTTGCCCCTGACCTATGGCTCTGCATGGCCTCCTTCAGGGTTGTAGGACCATGACCAAGTGGTCAGAGAGGGTGACTTGTTTTGTGGCTTTTCTCTAGTAATTTGCTTCATATCATTTTCTTATGAGTCACCTTTTGCTAAAACACTTGCTCAGACTCTGCCACGGGCAGGCAGCCGTGCATGCACTTCTGGCTGGGCTCAAGCCCAGGCTGCCACTTCCTTCTCCCTGTCGTTTCTCAGTTGGCTGAGGTGGAACGGCCCACCCACCAAGGCTTCCTCTAGCAGGCCAATCCCTCTACTCTCTCTGGAGTTTCTCCAAGGCCCCTTTGGGCATTTCCAGTAGGACGTGTTGGATGACACTCTGGGCTTGGCCATCAGCATAGTTCTGCTCCACAGATTTCTCTCAGCAGATTGACTATAAAGTGAAGAATATGCACATGTAAGTTAGTCTGCACCCATTTACGTACCCTGAGGGTCCACCTGGCCTTCTGACTCCAAGGGCTGTGCTTCTATGATAAACCCCCAAATACGTAGCATTTACGTACCCTGAGGGTCCACCTGGCCTGTAAGGTCCTTCTGACTCCGAGGGCTGTGCTTCTATGATAAACCCCCAAATACGTAATGGATGCGGCAGGTCAGAGAACTCATGAAAATCCCACGGCTCTTCTCTTTAGCTGCCTTCAGGTCTGGTTTCATGGGTTGGTCCACTGCCTGAGATTTCTCCCTCTATCTGGGGTTAGCAGATGCCTAAAACAGTAATCCTCCCCTCTTCCCCTCAACCTCCATAATAGTATTATTAGTCAGCCACACTCGAGTATGAATTACTTTAATCAGATTGCTTTCCCCATTAACATCTTCAAAGGAAGGGGATGAGTAGAGTGAGGGCCTAAATTACTCGTGATGCCATGGCAGGCTCTGCCTTTCAGAATAACTCAGCTTTGTGACCTCTGCACAGACAGCAGAATGTAGCGAGTGAAGACAGAACTGCCCTTGGCACTAGAAGGCCAGTTTGAGCAGATGAAAGTGCTTTGAGGAGGGCAGGTCTGAGAGACCTCCAGGAAAGATCCAGAAGATTGAAAACAAAGGGGGTCTCCCCCAGGACTTTGCTACCTCAGTGAGGTATAGATGGGCATTCAATTACCTCTGGTTTCTGCCCATTGACAGTCTTGCTCTCCAGACTGCCCTGAGGGTTCGAATGCCAGAACCTGGAGACACAGACATCTAGCCACCAGCAGGGGTCACTGTTTTGGCATCTAAGGCCAAAGTAGAGGGTTTCTGGGTTTGGGAAGGAGCTGGAAAGGAAAGGGGCTGCCACTTTGTTAGGGATAGGAGTGTTTGCCTCTTGCTAGGAATTCTTTTGCAGCCAGATAGCAGATCAACTTGAATTTGGCTCCCAAATCTGAGCCCCGAGAAAAATTCTGACACCTTAGCCCTGCCGGTCCTACCACCCAGGGCGGCGTCACTGAGGCTCAGGAGCTGAGTTCCTACAGGCTGTGCAGGATGTCTTGGCCCAGGGCCTCACACAGGAGGAGGCTGAGTGGGCAGCAACTTGTCTCACCAGCCCCCTGCATTATAGGCAGGAAAGTCCCCATCAGAGAGCTCATATTTGGCTTTTAGAGGATTCCATCCCCCACCCCAAAGAGAGAAGTAACACTTAAGTTACTGTCACTGACATCAGATTATTGAAGAGAAGGCCCCCAGGACACAGGGCGTTTATGAGAGCAAGCAAGGACTTGGGAGGGGAGGACAGCTCAGAGAGAAATTTTCCCTTCTAACGTCGTATCTTTGCAGGCAGAACTTCACTGATGCTAAGTTCTGGCACAGACCTGATCTTACTGGAGCTCATGGTGACTTTGAAGGTGGAGGTGGCATGGGAGGTCACAGATGGGAGCCTGAGGCTCACAGTGACTTGCCCTAAGTCACAGAGCCGAGACTCAGCAGAACCAGGCCTTGTGGTTGTGCATAAGACATAGCTGGGCCTGGTGGCCCCACGTGGGCTTGGGGTAATTTAGAGGAAGTTGTGCAGGTTTCTGCAGCCACGTGGCCACTTCAGGGCCAGCTCTGCCAGGAGTTCAAGGCTCCGGGCTGGTGCTTTTGTTCTAACGGAAGAAGCCCTGAGAGCTGCTGGCTGGACCTCGTCGGGGGTTTTAGAAAGAGAAGGGGCCTCGAAGGAGGTTGGCAAGATCAACCCCATCCCATCATTTTACGGCAGAAAACGACTGAGGACCAGTGGGGTCAGGGCCCTGAGCAAGGTGATCAGCAAGTTGGGAACAGTGTGGGAAGTGCCCCCAGTCTCCTGGCTGTTCTTTCATGTGGCCCTGGGCTCGTCACTCTCCGATAAGCTCTGCAATAGACATTGGTGGCTGTTTTTATGCTTCCCCACTCCCTCATACAGACGGAAACTTTCTCTTTTACACTCTCCCTTGGGCTTCTGAGTTTGTGCTTGTCTCTCTCTATTCTCTGCCCTCCCACTTCACTGCCTGGTTCAACAGCCATTTGTCCATCCATCAGTCCATCCATCTGTGCACTCATTCCTTGTATAAAGGTATATGGCCATCTCCATGGGCCAGGCTCTGTTCTGAGCCAGGCAGGCCTGGTCCCTGCACCCTCCAGAAATGAGAGAGACTTCAAATGCATAATTCCACCAATATATAATGAATGTGATTCATGAAGGAACAAGCACAGGGTACAAGGAGAGTGTATCACTAAGTCCTGCTCCAGGAGGTCAAACCAGGGAGTCTTCTTGCAGGAAATAAGACTCTTCTCTCTCTCCTTAACACTGCCAGCTGCAGATCCATCCCGTTGGTCCCCTTGGCCAAGGGCACAGCGGCATTTCCAGTAGAGTTCCAAGGAGCCCTGGAAGACATCGTGGAGAGAGGAGTGAGCATGTCTTCTGGACCCTGGCAGTGCTGCTGCGGTGAAATATGGGGTAAGTTCTTTAACCTCTTTGAGCCTCAGTTTCCTCATCTGTAAACTGAGAATGTACGTGGCCAACTCTGAAGGATAGAAAGTGGTGACAAGTGAACAGTCCTTTCTCTCCTTTGATTTGACATTGTGAGAATCAATGTCTCAAGTCTTCTTGCTGGTTGCTTGTTCTGGCTTGGTCCTTTTTCACCTTGTGATGCAAATGAGTGACAGAAAGCTGATATGAGCTGACCAATACAAAGCGGTGGTGATTGTCGGAAAGAGCACTGGTTTTGGAATCAGAAGGCTAGGGCTCAAGTGATGCTTCCATCCCAAGCAGCTGCGTGGACTTGGGCCAGTCGCTCTCTCTGGACCTTATTTTCCTCATCTGTAAAATGGGTCTGCCTATTTCTCAGATGGTAGAGATTGCAGATGCCAGTGCCTGTCTCTGTAGAGCACTGAGACTTCTCCAGAAGGTTCTGCCCAGAGAACAATGCTGGATGGACTTGGTGGTAGGCTGAGGGTCTGGCAGGTGCACGGGAGGATGGAGGCCAGTTGGCCCGCTGTCGGGCCCCACACACTGTTAGCCATGTGAGGCCCGCGCTCCTGTGTTGTGGGCTTCCATTGGAATAAACAAGAGGCCCTTGGATGGAGGGGGTGGTTTGGAGCGGGGAGGGCCCAGCTGGTTTCCACATGCAGGCATGGCTACGGCATGGGGGTCCCGGGGGGGTCTCATTACTGGCTCTGCCTCCAGCACTCCCTGCTCCTAATCCAGGAAGCACACACCTTCCTGTGGGGCCATCAGATATTCAGAGTAGAAGATGGTGGGGCTGCTGGGCAAGGGAAAGCGGCCCTCCTGGCCTCCACGTTAGCCGGCCCTTCGTGAGGTTGATATGCGTGCCATGCCTGGGGGTCCTGGAAGCCTGTACCCCTTCCTTTAATCCCCTTTCCTCTCCTAGACACCCCCTTTGCTTACCAGCATTTCTTCTTTTCCCTTTGTGCTGCCCTCTGTTGGGGCTCACTATTCTCAATTCTGTGGCCCTCTCTTTCTCTTCATTCATTTGGCGACTTCACTGACTGCCTCCTCCTTGCCCGGCCGGGGTCTAGGCAGATGCCCAGGATGGTTGGTAGAGTGGTTTGCAACAGCTGGTTTTTCTCAAGTGAAAATACCCGTGGAGTCCTAATATATAAAACAGAAAGAGCTGCACCATCTCAGCCTCGTCCCCCAGCCCACAGATGGACATGGAGGTGACCCCAAACAGTGTAGTTTGAGGTCCACAGCTCTGGTCCAATGCCCTTGTTTTATGCAAAGGAGAACCAGGCCCAGAGTGGACAGGGGTTTACCCAGATCATATAGCATGTTGATGGCAGAGCTGGCACTGGAACCCATATAACCTGACTACTAGTTTAAGGACCCCTCTTCCTGGACCACCCAAGTCCCTCCCAGTTTAGCTGTAAATTCTCATAAAGCCACCCCCGCCCCCCACACACACCCCTTGGCCTCTGCACAGATACCCAAGCCTTTCCTCCTGTGCATCAGGCTTGTGCTGCAACATTTGACATGATTTCTGAAAGTGATAGGATAATGTAGGATGTGGCATCCAGGTGAAGTGGACCTTGAGGACAGGACAGCTGGGATGTGGGGTGGGGGAAGAAGCTGGGATGAGGGAAGAAGCCCTTGGAGGGCACACTGACAGCAACTATGGATATTGAGAGAGGACGGGGAGGGGCAGCCCAACTCCTTCCCCTTGATGGCTTATCATAAATAATAATAGATTCTAGATAGTGATCTCAACTAATATCTCAGGCACATTCATTATGATTTAATCCATTTGACAACTAGTGAGGTAGTTTTATTGTCCTCAGTATCTTTTTCAGAGAGGTTAAACAACTTGCTTGAGGTCACATGGCCAGTGGCAGAGCTCGGATCTGAAAGCAGTCTGGCTCCAGTACCAGGCCCAAACACTCTTGTATGGCTTGAAGTACCAGCAGGTGATATGGCTCTTTCTCCTTTTCCTGTCCACACCCCCACCCTTAGATACCCCTAGTTACCATAATTACTCTGATTGGCCTGTCCAAATGAGGGGTGGGTCTTGGTCAAGAGGGTGTGCAAAGGAGCACCTGGCTGTCCTCTCAGCTAGAGCCACCTATATTTGTCTGCTGCCCCCAGACAAGGCGGGCTTCTGTCTGTAAAAGGCTGTTTGAGTTCAGAAGCCACATCTGCATAAGCAGGGTCTGTGAGATTCAAGACTCCCCAATGCACGATGCCAAGACATTTGGCCTAATGAATGGCCATAGGACATTTAAAGCAGGCTAATGGTGCCTCTGATGTCTGGGGAATCTGCATGTATTTATAGGCACCTTTTTGGCCCCTCTGCCTTGAACTGGGGGCTAGTACCTCCCATCTCCTGATAGAATTGCTCTGTACATTTGTCTTTTCAAATCCTGGATGTTCCTAGGGCCTAGAAGTACATTCGGGTGTGAGTCCTACTGTTGGGAAATCCAACAGATACTTTCACTTCTCACCACCGACATCAGGGAGGAAAAGCATCCTCTTCTCCAGCAGGCCTGGGACTGGAGGGCACCAGAGACCACCTGCCTTTCCCACCCACATGCCACCTGAGAGTAGCAGCAAATGTTCTCATCCTGGCTGGGTTCATTAAGCCCAGGAGCTTGGAAGTGGGAGAGAGAATTTTCTCATTTCATGAAAATTTAAACTAATGTGCAGAGGCAGTCAGAGCCTACCTAGTTATTTCCTCTCTCCTGCCCAGAGTTATTTAGTTCTCTCTCTTCCTGGTGAGAGGTAGGGTACTGGAAGGAAACGGAAGCAGCTGATGGGGGAATGATTCATTCTGTTTGGGGGTGTGTTGCCTTATGGAGAACTCGTGAATAACCAGCATTGATTGAGCACTAACCGTGTGCCAGATACTTCATATACTCTTCATTTCATTTAATTTGCTAAACAACCCTATGAACTAAGAATTCTTTTACAATTTCACAGGTGGGGAAACTGGTGTTCAGAGAGGTAAAGTAACTTACCTAAAGTCACACAGCTGGAGACTGGCAGAGCTGGGACTCAAAGCTTGGTCTATTTACCATTAAGACCTGGGCTGTGAGTACTGTGTTAGGTGGCTTCCTGCAGGAGGGGGCGCCACTGACAGCTTCTGAGTGACAGAGTCATGTTTGGAACATGCTACCTCTTGGCCTGCCAGCTTGGGGACTCAGACTTTCCTCAGCTGGATCTGGGCACCTACTCAGGGGTGGGTAGGATAGAGCTTATCTAAGGAGAAGCTGGAAAATCAGATTCTAGCCCGTAAGAACCAGGTCCCTTGGTTTGTGCTTTTGGGGAAGGAGTTGGGGCTTTGGAATCAAACCTAGGTTTTGGGTGCTGGCCATTTACTATCTTATCATGTGCCAGGTTCGAGTAACTCACATTCTCTATACCTCGGTGTCCTCATTTTCAAAATGGGGCTAATGGCAGCATTTATCTCTTAGAATCAGAAGGAAGATCACTGAGACAATGATGTCTGCAAACAGCTTTAGCCCAGTGCCTGGCCTGCGGGAGGCACTCACAACACGTTAGCTTCCCTCTGCAATTCCTTTCTAGAGCAACATGTGCTGTATTGTCTGCTATGCCTACCGCAGCTCTGTGGACGGAAGGGGCCTATCTACCACTGCTGGTGGAGGGACAGGGTCTGACATGTGTGTGGGTCAGCAGTGGAAGGTGCCTCCATATCCCAGGTACAAATTGCCCTTGCAAGCTCCCTGGCATGAAGGCTTTGTGCTTCCCCTAGAAATGCTACAAAGAGGACAGACACCCTTCTCCTGAGGCCCACAGGGAGGGGCCATCAGCAGTCATGGGACCAGGCTGCAGAGGTGTCACTGAGCCCAGTGAATGCTTATAGAGCATAGGACCTCTTTGGGAATCATATCCTGTGCTTTCCACAACTTCAGAAAGACACATTCCAGCCTTGAGGAAATTATGAATCATCAGCAGTGTGGACAGAACCTACGTTCTAGCCAGGGCCTGGCAGTGGCAGGTTGGCCTAATCAAGGAAGAGGCCTTTCAGGCAGGCAGATGGCAGCATTAGGAAGGTCCCAGGACAAGAGGTGGGACACAGTCATGGTGAGGCAGGGAAGGAGAAGTCCTAGGCCCTATAGAGTTGCATTGTCATTGATTTCTCCACAGCCTTATGAGGCATAGGTGTAGTTATTTCCATCTTGTAAATGAGGGAAACGAGGCCCAGAGAGACACATTATGCACCCAGTTACACAGCTAGTAGAGAGACCCTGCAGGGGAACCTTGATCCATGGTACCAAGGCCTGCCCTGTTGCTACTGCTCAACTGAGTTCTGGGCATGGTTGATAGTGCCGGCCAATCTGCTTGCAAACTGGATGACCCATTAGCATCATCTCTCAGTAATGAGCATGGAAAAGCCAAGTGATGATTCAACAAAACTCTGGGTGGATAAAAGCAGCTACTCCTGGGAGCTCCTGGGGAGAAGATCACGACAGGGGCTCCTGGTGCTGACTTCTCTGAGGCCAGCTCAGGGTTCTCTGGGCACATTTTGGACTATATTTCAGACCCAAGCATGTCTGTGCTTACATCCAGCTGTCCTGCCTGGGGCGTTCTGCTGGCTTCCCCATCTACTTGTGGTCAGTGGGAGGACCAGGGCACCCAATGTATCCCCTTCCAGCCCCTTCTCCATACAACCAGACCTTCAGTTGGTCACTAGCTTATGGCTTGGGTGCCAACCTGAGGATTTTACAGTGTGGTGGCTGTTGATGGCTTTGCATTAGAAATGTCTTGTTGAAGTTGGGCAGTTGAGAGCTTTACCAGGTCCTGCAGAATCAGAATCTGGAGGGTTGGGGGGCGTCAGGGAATCTGTCTACAGAACCCACTTTGATAACACTGCATCTGGAGGGGGACATGCTCCCCGCAGACCCAGCCCATGCCTGACACAGTGGAAGCACTCAACAAATAAGAAGCAAAATCAAGGAAGAAAATAAAGTAAATGAAAAAGAAAGATGTATACTTTGTCCTTTCCACTGCGAGTGTATACTCTCTCCGGGGAGATGAAGCACCCACATGGAAAAGACTGATGTCCTTGTCCAGCCAAGATAGCCCACAAAGGTTCACTCCCACTAGACACTAGCAAATACCCACTGCCCAGATCAGACAGACGAGCCTGACAGAAATCCTGGGAGGTGGATTGAGACAGATGTGAGGCAAGGGGACAGGACAAGCAGGCTTTCCACCACTCCGTCAAACCTAGTTCAACCAATATATATTGAGAGTTTCCTCTGTGCTGGGCTGTGGGCTAGCTGCCGAAAATATGAGAGAGAGAAATTATCTCTTCATCTAGGAAGTAATTGTTTAGAAGGGAAGACAGACATGTAAATGAAAAATTATTTACATGTGAAATACTGAGAGAAGGCAGTAGCTGAATCACAGCATAATGACTAAAACCTGGGCTCTGGAATTAGACAAGGTGAGTTCAGATGTCGGTTCCATCAGAGCTTAGCTGAGGGACCTGGGGTAAGTTCCTAACATTACTCAGTGTCAGGTCTTTATCTGTAAAACGAGATCATTTTAGAACTTAATGCAGACCATTCTAAAGAGTTATGCGGGTAATGCATGTGAAGAATTTGGCCCCAATCTGGCCCTGGGAATCACGTAGCAACATTAGCTCTGTTGATTATAATGGATGGAAGAGAAAGTGATTAACCCCATCAAGGTGGGGATCAGAGGCAGCGAGGCTAGGACAGAATTTTGAAGAGTAAAAATGAGTTCGCCAGACGGGCAAGGATGGAGGAGCTTTGGAGGAAGTGGGAACACAATATACAAAGGCTGCCGAAGCAACTGGAAATATATTGTCTTCAAGAACATGGTCAGAGAACCTTGACCGCTTGGATTGGCTGGGCCTTAAAGGACTGGAGGTGAAAAGGATGGAGAGAAGTGGAGACGAAGCCGTGGCTTGTTGGGGAGAGTACTTAATGCCATAGAATGTAGCTAACCAGGGCAGCTACGAAGCTGCGATCATACTGCCACTCACCGATGCTTTCTCCGTAGCAGACATTGCTAATCGATCACAGAACTCGTCTTTGCTCCACCAGGACAAGACTCTGACATCATGATTGAATTCTCTAGGCAGCCACTATCAGTTGATTGGCATTGACCTTTAAGTTGTTTGCCTTCCTGGAGAGAGGACTAGATACTGGCCCTTCCAGAACCCACTCACACATCCCTACCCCTAGCTGGGAGTGTTATTGAGCCTTTCCTGTCTTCACCACACTGTGGTTTGGGCTGCAGTGGGCTGGCAAGCCGTAGCCTTTCCTTCTCTTAGGCTAGCCTTCTCTGGGTCTGTGTCCTAACCGCAGGTCTAGGAGGCAGCTGGAGTAGTCCGCCATTTGAGGTTTAGCTGTCCTCGGGCTGTTCCACCCCACCCTCCCCGGAGCACTAGCCACCCCGGAGCAGCATTGACTATGTGGCCAGGGTGGGCCCCTCTGCTGGAGCTGGCTCACGCTCCATCTGTAGCAGCAGCACCACATTGAGCCCAGTGACAATTTCAAAGCTCGCCCTAGATGCTTCCAGTTGAGTGAGGGAGGTGGGCAGGGCGGGGCTCACTCCCAGACAGGCCACTGCGGCAGGGGCCGGGAATAGCCCAGACAACTCCACACAGTACAGACATGCTCCATTTAAGCAAGCCCTGGAGAGACAGGAGTGAAGAGCACAGACTTGGTTTCCAGACAGCCTGGGGTTAAATTCTGGCTCTGCTACTTACCAGCTCTAACCTTTACCTTTACTGTACCTCTGTTTTCTCATCCGTAGTGGGGATAATAATAATAGTAATTCCTTATAGACTTGTTGCAAGAATCAACTGAAGGATTCTAAGGGAAGCGCTGGCATTTAGTAACACTGTATAAAGATTAATTATTATAAGGAAGGAAGGACAGAATGTACGCAAAGAGCTTGTGAGTAGGACGGAATAAATCTGAACATACCTTTGCGGGATTGAAAAGCTACATAGAAGGGTTACGACCGTGGTGGCTCCAGCTTGCTGAAAGCTCAGTGCTTCCCTCCCAGATATCAGGGGGCCTGGGAGCCCCGGAGCCCACAGCGTCTCCTGCCCTATCACATTACTCCCAGGACAAACCTCACTTCTCCTCCACTGAAACTGGCCTCTCTGCTCCCCAAAGACGGAACTCCTGTGAATTCCCTGCAGGCAACCTCCCTCCAGCCTGGCAGGGTGGGAAATTAATCTCGCTTTAATCTTATACTTACTGTACAGGATTCCACCCCCCAGTGAGACAATGAAATTAACCTGCCACTAATTTTCTGTTGGCCAACCCTGGGTTTCAGCATTTTCAACCCTGCTTTTCCAATTGTCTTTAGTTGGGGGAAACAAAGATCTAATCTCGTCTCTTATTTATTCTGTCTTTGAAAAATTGAATCACACTGGCATTTTGCTCTACTGGTTTGGGAAGAAGGGTGGAATGAGGTTTCTCATCTCTCCCGGAGGGCACAGATTCCAGACCTGTCACCCCAGCCTCTTCCCAGCCTTCTGGGTGTATGGGGATTAGGGGCCCATTATCTATTTCCTCACTCGGAGTCCAAGTGTATCAGTCACAGACAGGATGACTAACAGCTGCCTCCTAGGCAACTGCGGGAAGGGGGGGCCCCAAAGCTCAAATTCCAAGTGATGGTGTGAGGTAAGGACCTGAGCCCTTCTTCCCAGGGGGTGTGTGTGTGTGTTTGAGGATCAGGACCTGGCCCTGTCTACCCTGCCTGTTTAGTCTCTACTCCCAGCACTTAAGGCTCCAGCCTCTGCAGCTGCCCTTCTTTCCTGAGCTTGGTAGGTCCTAAGCTGCTCCCTCTGCCTAGCCTCTGTTTCCCTGACCTTGGATAACGCCTTGAGCCCTCTGTGCCTTTATAAAACAGGAATAATAAGAGTACCTACCATCTGGGTGGGAAGTGAGGACTAAAGAAGATTATCACCTGAAGACCGAGGAGAGCAAGACGTTCACAACTGCTTGATAAGTGGGAGCTTGTATTGTTGTCACCTGACCCAAATGTCCCTACCTCTGGGACACCTTCCCACCACCTCCCCAACAGAAAGAGGGTCCTCTCCTCTGAGCTGCCTTGGTGGCTTGTTCACACCTCTGCTCCAGTGGGGGGCGGCTCCCCTGAGCCCTTATGCTGACCCTCATTCTGCAGGCTCACTGCAGAACAAGGTAATCTCTACATTTCAATTCCTTCAACTACAGAGTAGAAATAATGGCAGTAATGACCTCATTGGGGTTGTCAGGGGATTAAATGATATAATGCTCCTTAAGGGCTTAACACAGGTGCGACCTTAAATGAGCTGTGAGCAAATGTCATGCCAGCCCTTGTGTCATCGGTCATGCACGGTGAAGTCTGTCCCTCCCAGCAGAGCTCCCTAACTCAGAGACAGACCTTAGTGTTTCTCAGGACCTACCCATTGGGCCTGACTCCACGGAGCAGCAGGCGAGGCTTACCAGGTGGAGGGAGGTTCTCAAGTCCACCCATCCTGATGTCCCCAACTAGCACTCCTGTCCCCGGGGGCTACCTCCTGTGCTGTCTGAGGCAGCCTGCCTCCCTGCGTCACTGTCACAGATAAGCTGCACCACTGCCCTGATGGTGTTGATAACCGTGTCCCACTCATTGTCCCAGTCACTATACACCCGTGTCACCAGCAAATTATCAGCACCAAGCTCTTATCCTAGAATGTCAGAGCTGGGGAGATCTTGGAAACCATCTCCACATTTATGCATGAGGACCAGAGAGGTTATCCAGCTTGTCAAAGGCCTCACAGCAAGTCGGAGACAGCACTGGACTGGATTCAGTCTCTTGACTCCCACCGGCGGGCTCTTTCTGTCATAGTGCTCAGCCTGTCATTGCTTCACCAGAACCACTGTCATCACTCTGTGGAGGAAGGACACTATTATTTATTGAGCATCGGCTCTGTGTCAGGCGCTGTGTAGGCTTTTATGTGTATTAGCTCAGTTATTCTTCTCGACACATCTGGAAGAGGTGATGCATGCTCCCAATTTTATAGGTGGGAAAACTTAGGCTAAGAAAGGTAAAGTGACCTGATAAAGTCAAAGCAAGGCGATGACGAAGCTGGAGTTTAAACTCAGATCTGACTCCAAAGCTTGTGTTCTTTCCATTCTTCCTGAAGCCTCCTGAGGACAGATGGGCATAGCTGGGCCCCAGCCCTGGATGGATGGGAAGGGGCTGCCAGCCCGGCCTCTCCATCCTCCATCTGCTGTGGGCAGTCATGCAGGATGCTTGAACAATCACATTACAGACAGTGTCTGAGGATCGATGAAAGGCCAGGGCTGGATTTTCCTGGTAGTGTTTCCACTCCCTTAGTAACCCAGCTCAGGGCCCCTCCAACTAGACAGGCTGATTTCCATCCCTGCTTATGGGTGAGAAGGTAGATTTGCAGTGGGCTGGGGTTGGGCTGGGACTGGTGGAGCAGCAGAGACCAGGGCTGTGCAGCTGCCACGAGCCTCAGGCTGGTGGTGCCAGGAACAGGGCAGGAAGTGGTTTGTGGGGAGCCGTGACGAGGCTGAGGCAGTGCGATGTGGCTCTGCCTGAGGTTTCTGCTCTGGAAACCTGACTCATGTGGATGAAGACCAGCCCCCCCGCCGCTTCCCCAGGGGGCAGTTAGTGCAATTATAGCCCTGGCCTGGCAGGGAAGGGAGGGGGTGCTCCAAAGGGGAGGCCAAATCTGGCTTCAGGAACCCAAGGCCACCCTAGGGGTCAGTGGTTTCACCACCAGCGGGTGGGTGGAGGGCCTGTGGGAGGGTGAGTCCACGCAGGCTAGTGCTGCACTGAGCAGCAGGAGGAAACTGGCGGCTGTGAGCTCCGCCCGAGGGGAGGGCTCCCCAAGTCTGGAGTCCTTGGTTCTAGTCCCAGCATGGTTCTGACTCACTGTGTGAAATTGGGCAAGGCCTTTTCTTTCTCTGGGCCTCACTTTCTTTCTTTATCTCTAGAATGAGGTTTCCACCAGCTTTAAGAATTAGATGACTCTCCCCTGCCCCCACCCAATCAAAGGCACATACAAACCACAAGAGTGCAAAATAACAACACGGAAAACCACAGCTAACATGTAGTAACTGCTGGAGATGTGCTGGGGCCTGCTCTGAGCCCTTGGCAGGATTGCTATAGTCCTTCCAACAGCCCTGATGTGCCCATTTCTCAGATTAGAAATAGGCCAGGAAGCATCCCGGCCCACATACTACAGAGAAGGCAAAATTTTTTGAATGCAAACTGAGGGTGCTACCAGGCCCCACCTGCTCTGGGACCCCCCACACCTTACTCTAGTGCCTTTGGCCTACATTGTCACCTCCTTCCTATGCTACCTCCTTAGCCATTAGTCATGACGAATGAATAAGTAATTTCTTTCCCTGATTGTTCTGGTAAAAGGAACATTGGACCCTGCTGCACAGATAGTCTGTTGTTTTCTATCCCCTCACCGCCCACCCCCACATCAAATTCCAGGGTGACAGAACCAAAGGGGACCTTTTGACCAAATGGGATGAAGCTTTGGAGAGTTCTAGGAAGCTTCCTCAGGGAGTGAGTACGGGCTGCGTGTGCCCAACGCCGAGAGAGCCTGACTGCCGTTTCCGCGAGGTCCATGGCCATCTGTGTGTTCTGCACGCAGTTTTATGTGAAGAAAGTGTCCTGCACACAACAGGTTTGAATATCCCTGATAGAGTCCAACTCTCCCATTTAATGGATGGTAAAACTGAGGCTCAGAGAAAGGAAATGACTTGCCCCGTGGGCACTTGAACTCAGATATCCCGTCTCTGCCTCTTCCCAGACTCTGGCCAGGCATGGAAACAGAACCGGAATTGCCTGCTGCGAGCAAGGGTGGAAGCTCTTTGGCTGTCAGGCAGACATTCCAAGCAAGACCTTTTGGGTTTCATTAAGCGGGGCATAGCTACTGAACTAGGGTGAAGCCCAGCTTGTGTCCTCCCCACGGCGTTACTGAGATCTAATTGACATATAACATTGTGTAAGTTTAAGGCATACAATGAGATGATTTGATACACATATATATCCTGAAATGTTTATCACGATAAGGTTAGTTAACTCATCCTTCATCTCACATAGTTATCATTTTGTTGCTGTTGTTATGGTGAGAACATTTAAGATCTCTTGGCAACTTAAAGTATACAACTCAGTACTGTTACCTATAGTCACCAAGGTGTCCATTAGATCCCCAGAACTTATTCATCTCGTAACTGAAAGTTTGTACCCTGTGACGAATTCTCCCCATTTACCTCCTGCCTCCACCAGCCCTGCTAACCATCAATCTACTCTCTGTTTCTATGAGTTTGATGTTTTTAGATTCCACATGTAAATGAGATCTTACCACATTTATCTTGTACTGTCTGACTTATTTCACTTACCACAACGCCCTCAAGGTCCATCCATGTTGTTGTAAATGGCAAGATTTCTTTCTTTTTATGGCCGAATAATATTCCATTACATAGACACCACATTTTCTTTATCCAATCACAAATCTATGGACACCAGCTTGCATTTTTTATTTGGGGAAAGCAGTGCAGTTCTGGCTAGTAAGCAGTTAGCAAGAATATCTGTATACAGTAGGTGCTCAAAACTGCAAACTGAGACTGAAACAGCTGTGTTTGCCTATGCAGTCAGCTTTCTACTGCCTGATTCACAGAGAAGACTCCAGAAGGGAAGACTTAGCTCGAGGCTGGGAGGTCAGTTGACGCGCCCTTCAGCTGTTGGGGAAGGTGAGGATCGCTCCCCTTCTCCTGTGTACCTTTCACAACCTGGGGCTGAATATTATGGGACACATTGGTCTGGGGGTGCAAAGACCCCTGGTTCCAGACCAGTGGTCCTGAATCCTAGTCCTAATGGGTCACCAGCTCTTCCTTTTGGGTCTCAGTCTCCTTGTCTGTGAAAGGCAGAGGTTGGACCAAATGGTGGCTGTCAACCCTGGCTGTTCAGAAAATCACCTTGGCAGCTTTCAAACCATGCTGCAGCCCAGGCCTCATCCCAGGTCAGTTGAACTTCTGCAGGTGCCATCTGAATGTTTTTTATTCTGATGCTCAGTGAAGGGTGAGAACCACTGGACAGGACGGGGATCCCTGGTGGTTGAAACACAGGGTAGCTGCATGGGTTCTCAATAGACTGCTGTGAGCAGGGCTTTGCTCCTCCTCTTAGTGTGAGTGTGGATGAGTGACAGTATAAAAAAAAGCAGGAAGTTGATCGGACATTTCTCTCCTGCCATGTAACAGATGACAGGCAGTGGGCCCTGGGAGCTTGCAGAGAGGGGGCCATCCTGGCACCGGTCTCCAGGGCTGAGACCCCAGAAATCCCATTCTTCTCTCCAAAGAGCAGTCTGGGCCACATGGATTAAAGCACACCCCTCAGGGAGCTCCCAGCTCTAAGGCAAACCTTTCCAGCAGGAGTCTGGCCATTCCAAAATTGGGGGCTCTCATGTCCTAGATGGGGATCCTGGCAGGCAGCTTGGGTTGAGGATGCGGTGGGAGCTCACCGAGGGCCAACATCCAAAGTTAGACTCCCAGTATCCAGTTTAGGTTCTGCTGCCTATGGGCCTCAGTGACCTGGTCTGTAAATTGGGCTCTGTAATCCAAGCCAATGTGGCATTAAGAAGCTGCTGTGGGGATTCTGATGAAGAGATCTTCAGAGACAGAGTCAGTCATACCAGGATGTAAAGTCTCAGGGGGATGATGGGAGGCAGATAAAAGCTATGGGAGCAAGGATCAGATGGTGTGGAGATGGATCAGATGATATGAAAGCTGGACTCAGGAAGTCTTTACAGAAAGCATCGCCATACAGACCCATCCATGGATTTCAAATGCATATAGGGGAATATTTTCACCCGTGGATGCCTTAATTTTTTTTTTTTTTTACAAGGAGTCTCCGTTTATAAAACATGGATAAATGGAACTTGTGTGGTTAAAGTGAGGGACAGGTTCCTGGAGTTGCCCCAGACTGTCCCTGCTCCGCTCCCACAGTGGCCTAATCTGGGAATAAGTTTGAAAACCATTGACTCAGAGTAGGAAGATCAGCTTTCTCCATCTCCTCCTGAGATTCAGCTCAGGGGAAATTAGTATAAAACTCAGCCGGAGAACTGGGATTGGATATCAGGAAGCATCTCCCAGCAGCGGGGTTGGGAGGTGCTATGCTTGGAGGACCCGGAGTGCTGCATCTTAGTCCCCCCTGAGACGAGGGGGTGAGCAGCAGCCTCTTGTGGGGCCTGGGCCCCTTGCTTCTAGGGGAGGGCTGGCAGGAGGCCTTTCCAGCCCCAGTTGTCGATCCTGTGCAGAAGAGTGAAGCTTCTCCTAGGAAAAGTGGGCAATGGCTACTTGGCTGGGTCCTCTAGGGGAACGGAAGCCTTGAGGTGGGGAAAGAAAAAAAACACAAAGTGACTTCCCTTTCCCTTCCCTTTGTTGGCCTGGCTGTAGAAGAAGAGCAGGGACAACCGGTCAGATGACAATGGGGTGCAAAAGACACACAGAGGGAGGAAGAAAAAGAGGGGAAGTAAGAACTGGGAGTGGAAAGCCAGGGGCGAGTGTTTGAGACGGGCGGGATTGGGAAGAACTAAGGTGGGAAGAAACGAGACGCAAAGGGAGCTGAGTTTAAAGATAGAGTCCAAGCACCTCCACCTTCAGGATTTCACCACCTCCGCCAAGCCGCCCCTGTGCATGTGGCCACGCTCTCCCACTTGCACCCCTGCTAGCCCTCCCTAACCAGCTGCTTCCCCCTCCAGCTTATTCTCCACCTGCTTGTCAGAATAATCCTTAAAAAAGAAACACAGTACCATGTTACTCTCTACTCCCTCTGACCCTTGCTCAAAGGCCACAGTGGCTTTCATCTTCTTGTCCCCCACATCATCTCCTTCTTCATCCCCTTGTCACTAGTTAACAGGCCCCCAGGTTGTTCCTGGCCTACTCCCTCTGACCCTTGCTCAAAGGCTTTCATCTTCTTGTCCGAGTCTCCCACATCATCTCCTTCTTCATCCCTTTGTCACTAGTTAACAGGCCCCCAGGTTGTTCCTGGAATCCCCTAAAATACTTGCCATTCTCTCCCACCTCCAAATGGCACCTAGTCTATAATTGCCAGATAAAATACTGTTAAATTTGAATTTCAAATAAACAACAAGTAATCTTTTAGTATAAGTATGTCCCAAATGGTGCATTCCTTGTTAGTATAATTGCCAGATAAAATACAGGACACTGTTAAATTTGAATTTCAAATAAACAACAAATAATCTTTCAGTATAAGTATGTCCCAAATGGTGCATTCCTTGTTATCTAAAATTCCAGTGTAACTGCACATCCTGTATTTTTGTTTGCTAAATTTGGCAACCATGTCCCATCCATCTCCTCCAGACATGACGTTTGTCAGATCGACTGTCCTATCCTAATAGGATGGTGGGAGAAGGTGGAAAGCTATTTTGTCGGATTTTCTTTTAAATAAATTTATTTTAGTACATTTATTCTAAATAAATTCTTTAATTTTAAATAAGCCCATTTAAGTGTGGTGTCCGAGAGGCTATGTTCCCCCATGACTTTCCTGCTTTTGTGACCCAGAAGGTGGAGATTTTAGAAAAATTGGGAGTGACCTTTTAAGTAAGAAGACCTAGGTTCAGGTGTATGATCTGTCACCGATTCCTTGACTGAATTTGGGGTTTCTTTTACTGTTTTGGCTTCAGTTTTTTCATCTGTAGGAAGGGCCTACGACTATCTGCCTCCCAGGTGGCTGTGGCACTCATGACTCATGAGCACACCCTGAGAGCTAGCCATGTGAGGGGACTTGCTATGAAGGACCTCCTGCCTGAGGTTCCAGGGCCACCTGGACTGGAGGGGTGGGCCTGGTGGTCAGAACTTGGCCCCGTTTGTGGCTCTGCTGGAAATGCTAAGCCTCTTGACCTCAGGGCTTGCTTGGCCGGCCATGCAGTTCAAGGTTATGGTCACCAGGGGTCAGGCTTGCACATCAATGGCTAAATTGCCATTTTAGTACTCCGAGGGGCAGTGAGGATGGGGCATGGGACATGTTTTATGTGGCTCCTAGAGCTGTGGATCTATGACCTGCAGATGTGGAAGGTCAACCATTATTCTCTCTTGTATTTACATTCTGCTTGGTATCTCCTGGAGGGCTCCTCATCTCTTTGGCCCTCATCAGGAGGGTCCATGAAGGAAGCTGGGTTAGGTGGCTGGAGACAGTTCTAGTCGGGGAATCTGAAGAGGGTTTGGGTCCTAGTTCGAAGTCTGCCTCTTATTAGCATTCTTGTGGGTTTTATCTTGCTGAGCCTCGTTTCTTCTTCAGTAGAATGGAGTAACAATGCCTCCCTTGCAGGAGTCTGTCAGGATCTGGAGAGTTGAGATGTGGCTATTAGGCTGACATCTCTAGGCCAGACCAGCTTCTGTCTAGAATGGCTTACGTTGAGGTGGAGACACAATAAAAACACAGGAAAAGAACCTACTATGAGGGTACCACGTGATCCCTTGCCAAGTCCGGGAAGTGAGCACAGAGTTCCCAGGAGGGAGGGGGTGCTGTAGTGCAGAGAGTAGTCTACTATCTTGATCCCTCATTCTCCTTGAGCCAGGGGGACAAGCTCAGGGCTCACTGGGCAGAGGGCCAGTCTGGGCTCTGTGGCATTTGTGCCCTTGATCAGGTACTCAATGCAGGTGCTCCAGATGAGCCAGGTGACAGCACATAGGCTGTTGGGCCCCTGGCACTTCAGATCCAGTTCAGTATGTTTCCTGGGTACCTACGCCGCCATTCTAGAGGCAGATACAGATGCTTCCATGTGCACTATGGTTAACAGTAAGGTGGTTCCAATCTGTGGTCCAGGCCCCAGACCCAGCACTCAGAGAAGGCTTTTCCTGCTCACAGTTGCCCAGCCTCCTCTAAGAACCTCACACATCCACCTCTTTATTGTGCAGGGAGAATGGTGGATTACCCTGGGGGTCCCTGGAAGAGCTGACTGATAGTCCTTCCTTCCTCCTGGTCCAGCCCGGCTGTATCTCACCAAGTGGACAGCCATGTACTGGGTTCTGTTCTCTGCCCCCCAGCATGGTGGCTGGGCTGTTCCAGGAAGCCTGAGGGATCTCGGTTGTGCCCTTTCCCAGGGTGGGACCCAGTGGCCCTGATGGAGTGCCCTCTCACCCCCACTATGTTGCTGCGGTTTCCTCATCAGCAGAAATGACTCCTCACCCACAATTGCATCAGTCTTTCCATAGACATAGTGAATTACATTGCAAGATGTGGTTACAGATGTGCCCTGTACTCCGGTTAGGGTCTGGGGAGGCTAGGCCGGGATGGGGGTTGGGGATGACTGTGCTTGAACTTGGACTTGGAAGGGGGAGGCAAATTCAAAGGGAATGCCAGGGGTGGGGTGGGGTAGGTGTGAGAGGACCTGAATCTTATTCATGCAGACAAGGGAGGGGACAGCAGCCAGTGTCGTGACCTCGACCGTGACCACATTGGGAACCATAGGGCTTACTCACCCCCAGCCTTACCACTACCACCAAGAAGAAAAGAAATGAAGAGAACAAGCTGATTCATCCTCTAGTACATTGTGGTGGGCTGGAGGGACCCAGGGAGATGAGTTGATTTCTTCTTCTTCTGTTTTGAACTCCATGGCTGGCTTCCCTTTCAGCTGACAGGTAGTAGCCAGGGCCTGAGGGCTTGCAACCTCAAGACTAATTTCTTCCCTCTTTCTGCTTCACAGGCTCGGCCTATAGCTGCCTTGGGTAGGAACCATCTTCAGGAAGAGGTGAAGAATGTAACTGGTTGGGGTTTTTATTACTCTTCCCGGAGGCAGAAAGAGGGATCCTTCTCCCCTCCTAAGGCAGCAAGAATTATTCTGCCCATTTTTCAGGTGGAGGAGGTGAGGGGAACTTGGCAAGCACCTTGCTTCCCTCCTCTCTTTCTGAACCCCACAGGACAGCTTAGCGCATTGTGTCAGAATCACAGGATCCATCAGCACCTGGCAGCTGGAAAAAGGTGGCGGTGGGTGGCAGTGTCTTCTCTACAGGGGAAGGGTATCTACAATGGCTCAGAGGTGGCCCAGCAAAGGCTCTAAAATAGGATTGGGGTTTCAATCTCACCAACTTAAGCAGAAGAGAAATGGGCAATGGAGGTACAGAACAAAGTGGCCTAAAACACAGGGCCAACACAGGTGAGATCATTCCTGGAGCATCACAGACCCACGCGCATTTGCCTGAGTGACAAACTTGTGTAAGCCAATGAAATTTTGGTAGATTTTCGTTACCACAGCATATCTACCGATCCTGACTATGTAAATGCCAAGCCAGGGAAATTGGCCTTGAACTTAAAAGCCATGGGAAGTAAATACGGTCTTAGAATAGCAGTGCCTACATCCCATACTGAGGTTAAGGTCATCTATCTCCCCTCTAGACTGTAAGTTTGTGTGTACAGAAATGTATCTGGGCTTTTTTCACCAGTAAGTATACCCGAGGCCTACACCAGTGCCTGGTACATAATCAGGGCTCATTAATAATTCATTTTCTTCCTTTATGCCTTTAGTTTCCCTCCTCTCAATTTATTCTTCCCGTGAACACCATTCATACCCTCCTTCATGCCTTAAATTTGTCCACAAATATTTAGAAAGTGTCTATGTCCCCAGCACTGTACTTTGCATATATTATCTCACTTTTGCATTAATCTTGACAGAGAAACTCTTATCCCAGAGGAGGAGCGTGAGTTTTTTCATGTTGATTGAGTACCCACTGCGGGCCAGCAGACAGTGCTAGAGAGAGAGGTGGGATGCATCTAAATATGAAAAGGCTTGGCTCTGCCCTCAAAGAAACTTGGTCCGGTGGGAGTGACTGTCATATCACCGGACAGATTCTATCCAGTGTGGTGTTTCACCAGAAATACATGCAGAGTGCAACGGCATGGAGAGACCTTTGAGCTGGGACTTAAGTAGTGTCTCCAGGAGGACGAGGATGGAAGTGGGGTGGAGAGTGAGAAGGGGTGAAGAGAGCAGCACGTGCAAGGGCAAAGAGAGGATAAAAGAACTTGGTCTCTTTGGGAAGTGGCAGCTAACTCAATATGACTGGAAAATAAAATGAGTAAGGAAGACTGCTGGGAGGTGAGGTAAGAAGAGCAGGTAGGGTTTAAATTGTGACACTTAAAGACATTGAGAAGGCTAAAGATAGCAAGAACATTTATCCTGAAAACCAACTGCGATGAATTGGTGGTGGCTGCTTGGAGCACTGTGTTAAGAAGGATTCTGAGGCTGCATCTGGTGGTTTTGGACAGAATGCTGTGATCAGTTGGTGATGTCGTTCATAGGCCTGGAAGCTGGGAGTGACAGCCAATGTGTCATGCATTTTCCAGCTTTACTGAGGAGCTGTGGAACAATGGGAAGATTTTGAAGAGGAAAATGATGGGGAATAGAGATTAGATTAGAGAAATTATTCATACCTTACCTAACATCATGGAGCAAATAAATGGAGCAGACATGATTTGACCTCTGGTCTGTCTGACAACAAAGCCTGCATTCTTAAAACTTCCCTGTCTTCTGAGAGAACAATTCCTTTCTTGGCCTGAGAAAGTGTATTTCAATGTGGAAGCTCCCCGTTTGTTTTGTCAATAATCTTTCTTCTGGCTGCCTCTGGCTTTCATCTTTTTCTTTCATCGGCTCCTCGTCCCTTGTGCACTTCTTCATCATCTTATTCCTGGACTGTCTCTGCTATGCTGTGCTCAAGCAGAAATTCCCAACTAGAGGGCTGTGGCTTGCTAGTGTGCCATGAACAATTCTCAGCTGTCAGGTCAAACCTCAATCAATGAGTAAAGCTTATCTATTTATGTTTTTGGTGTGACGATTGGGGGCTATCTGCAGACAGAACATTGAGCCGAATGTGGGAAACTATAAAAGATTATTAGGGTAATACCCAAGGAAATCAACAGAGAGGCTCTACTCATCATTATAACTCAGGGCTCAGGCTGAGAGAGCAGCCCCCATCTGGAACCGTGCCAGTCCCATACCAGCTGGAAAATAGAGCCCTGGATCACTTCACACCTGCTCAGCCTGGAAGTGACTTCAATTAGTTCTGCTCACAACCCATTGGCCAGAACTAATCACATGGCCTCACCAACTAGCAGGAGTCTATTATGTCCCTGGAATCCAGAAGGATGCGATGGGCCTATCTACTGGGTACCATGGTATACCTAGTGCCTCGCACAGAGCCTGGGAAGAAGTAGATGATGAGCAAACTTTTGATGAAATATTTTCCAGCCCAACCAGTCTTCCCAAAATAGCTCTTGCTATAAGGCACCGATGACCTCTATGTTGCTACATTTAGTGGACACTTATCAGTCCTCATCTCTCTTGACTTTGCCTTTAACACTGTACTTCCATTCTTAATACATGTCTCTTGGCTTCAGGACCCAAAGCTTACCTGATTTTCTTCCTACCTCTTGGATTGCTGCTTCCCTGCTCCTTTGCAACTTTCCTCTCTTCTACCTGGCATTAGATGTTGGAATTTCTCAGGGCGTGAACCTCTTTCTCTTCACTCAACTCTTTTCTCAGCCAATTTTATCTACCACCTTGGTTTGATCTCATCCCTCAACTTTCATTGGTCTTATCTTTCTTTTGAGCTCCATGCTCTAAATAAAGCGTTCCATGCTCTGCGTGTCTATTTGACATCTTCTCAAGAATAGTTCAACATCATCTCAAATTTAATATGTTGAAAAACAAAGCCATGACCTTTCTTCTTCCACCCCTGGTCCCTAAAGCTGACCCTATTTTCAGGGTTCCTCGTATCACTAAATGGCAACACAATCCACCTACTTGCACAATCCAGAAACCCAAGAGTCATCCTTGACCCTTTCTTCTCTGTCTCATACCCTTTCATTTTAAATCCCTTACTGAGCCTTATCAATTTTTTCTTCAGTATTTCTCCACTCCATTCACCCCTCTCCATCTCCATCACCATTTCCATTTCCTCTCCTGTCTCCATCAGTAGCCTATGTGGCTACCACCGTGTCCCATCTGATTGCCTTAAGTTCCGCCAATGGCCTCCATGCTCCACCCGTATATTCTTCATGCTGCAACCAGAGGGATTCTTTCAAAATGCAAATTTAATCACACATCTTTCTCTGTCCAAAATGCTTAGCCTGCCATTGCTCTTAGGAACTAGATGAAACTCTTGTGCAAGATGTACACAACGTGCAATGTCGGGTCTCTGCTCGCTTTTCATTTTATCTTATAACCATTACAGTGCCTGACATATAGTAGGCATTTGGTAATTTTTTTTTTGCATGAACGAACATATAAGAGAAATTGGCAATCATTTCTGTGAGTCAGATTATTTTTACTATTAAAAAGTAGCAGAGGTAGCCTGGATGGCTTTCCTGGATACCAAGGTGGTTCAAGGCCCTTGGGAGGACTGATGGGCACTGATGTGGAGCACTGTTGCATTCTGAGCGGTTGGCACGGGAGCCTGCAGGTAGAGAGGGTGAGCTTTTGATGAAATCTCTGTCCAGAATTGGAACCCAAGCAGTCCGAGCTGATAACTGAGCTCTTTATGGTTACACTGTTCTGCCTGCTCACTGCTCCTGGTACAGAGGAGGTGTCAGCATGGCGGCTAATCACATTTTTCCTAGACTGCCTGGGAATGGGACACAGCAGAAGTGGGGAGAAAGGCTGCTAGGTGGGGCAGACAGACTCTTATCATGGTCAGTTTCCTTCATCCTGTGAGCTCTCTTGGCTGGGGTGGAGGGTCTCCACAAGAGAGGCTCAAAGGCAATCTTTATTTCTGGAGCCGGAGGTGAGTTGGCCATCTCTCTGTGGTCTGAGGCTGTCATCAGAAACAGTGACAGTCATTTGTCTCTCTGTGGCACTGAGGTCTAGGGGCAGAGGTTGTGGGCTCTGAAGACCCCTTGGGCTACTATGGCAAGAGTTTAGCCTATTGGGGCTCAGGGGATGCAGGAGGTACTCTGGGGAGTCTCTAGGGGATGGGGGGAAGCCCGGACCACTCCCCACCAGCTGTGTGCCTCTAGGAAGAGTAAGGACTCTGTGTGTAGAGTGTCTCATTTCATCTTCTTAAGTCTCAAGGAAGCTGCTACTCCCATTATCTCTAGCTTACAGATGAGGAAACCAAAGATTAGAGAATTTAAAGGACTGGCCCAAGTTCCCACAGGTGTTGGTGCTAGGCCTGCCCATGCCCCGAAGCTGCTCTCTTTCCCCTCTCCCACACTGCCCCCTCTAGAGATGCCAGCTTTCCCTCTTCTCTGAGGGGCCAAGAGGAAGAGGAAGTGAAGGCTGGAGGGGGAGCCAGCTGCCTGTCAGAGTCCTGGCAGAAAAAGGATTTGTCCTGATGGTTCAAGTGAGGGAACCGAATGCAGGGGCTTCTCCCTGAGGAATCAGGGGTGGGCAGGATGGAAGGAATAAATGAGGAGTGCTGAGGTACCCAGAGAATAACAAGGGTGGAAACTGTTACCACCCTTGGCCTAAGGGGCAGGGGGAACAGTGTTACGGGGATCTGGGGAGAGCCAGACCCCTGGTGGAGGCGCTGTGGTCATGGAGGATGCAGGGACTGCCAGGGACACACCCGGCCTGTTTCCTCCTCCTTCTCATCTGCAATAGGCCTCCCCATGGCTGACCACTTCTCCCCGACCCCAAACCCACAGTCAAAGGAGCCTGGGGAGGATGCAATCCTAGAGGCCAGGCTTCTGAAGACAGAGTGGTGGGGGAGGGACAGATGAAGAGTAGCCCCCATGGAGACCCACGGAGAGGAGGTAAGGGGCTGTGGTGGCAAAGACCAGGGCCAGGTGCCCAGATAGAGTGGGGAGTGAGTCCGAGTCCACAGTGTCTCCTCTTTTTCTTGCCCATCACAGACAGGAGGGCTAAGTCAGCTGGCCTGCCTCTCCCCCAAGCACTGGCAGTGCCTGTACCCATCGCCTCCTGTCGGCTCTTCCTTTGTCTGTTCCAAGACTGGTGCTTCCCGAAGGCTGGGATAACAATCCAGCATCACACCTGGAGAGCCCTGGGCTGAAACTCTCTCCTTAGGCCAGCTTTTTAGCCCTCTTCTCTCTCTCTCCCTTTCCCTCTTCCTTC